>NW_024609857.1:20157823-20336534 GCF_016920785.2 Ixodes scapularis | reverse complement strand
GCCTTAATTGTTTCGCCAGAAATTTCGGACACTCAGAGTTTTCACTTAGAATCTAGAATTCGCATATCTAAATATCGGGAAGCGAAAACGGCCCGCACCTCAAGGGACATTGAAAGGCGTTACGCCAAGTATTTAGGAAAAACATGAATTTGCTACCCTGAAGCAAATATTTTGTTTCATAATCTTTAAAATATCCGCATTCTAGGATCTGCCAAACGTTTTGGACGATCTTATAAATTAAAAAATTGAGCACCGATAATAAAAAAAGCTGCAACCATCTTGCGAAACGAACAGATCTAGTGCGCTGTTTATGGCAACTTGACTTTATCAAATATTTGCCACTGTTTTTGAAAAGAGGCATTGCACCCCTGATTACCCCTGGGCCCCGTGCAATGCATACCAGTTAAAAAATATCAAAGTATAGGGGAATGAAAGAGCGTCATGAAAGGTTGTGTTAAAATACTCGTACTTTACTTTGAAAGTACATTGTATTTATAGTACTTGACTTCAAGTACATTGCACCCAGTGTACTTACCACTTTACTTGAAGTACATCACGTCTCATTTACTTTGTACTTTAGTTTAAGTACCTCTAAGATGTACTTTACCCAACACTGGGTAGAAGTAACTCGTTACACGCAACGTGTTACGCACATGTCTGGTCAGATCTAGTCGTCATTGGGGGGGGGGGGGGGGGGGGGGGGGAGTTACTTTGTCGTTGTCGATCCACAACTGGCTCAAGTATGTCATCAAGACTTAGTGAGGATTTTCTTACCAAAAGACAAGCATAATCCTGCTCCTGTATTCGTGAACAACAAATAAATTAGACGCTAATTAACGCGTCGAAAGACCATTTATAATTCCATAGAAACTTTTTTTTTTTTGCATCGTAATCCGGCTATTTTAATATGTTGGTTCCTTCTTGATTTGTTGTCCTTCGAGAATGGTTCTCTTTGAGCAACAGCGAACGTGGCGAGATAAACACGAGAGCAAAGCCTACCAAGTCTCCCTTTTATATTAATTTACTTTTGCCTAAGTTTCTGAGCGACGGTTTAAGTTGCTAACGAGCTTATTTTGGCTTGACGCGATCCTAGACCTGAGGGGCTTACGAACAAATTAGACTTCGTCGAGCTGCTGCTGTTTCCCTTTTCACCGGAAGCAATTAATTAAAGTTGTTTTCGAGTTAAATGACATTCTATCGGTAGCATGTTTTTTTTAGCTGTCATCGAGATCATTTTGCAATTATAAGAGTGCTATCGTCGTCTTCTCTAGATATTTTTGGGGCTTCCGAAAGTTTGTCAAATCGTTCGCGTGATGAGTAAATGACGATTAAACTTTCGTTTGTCGTTTTACAGCAAAGCTGGTATGCGCTAGGATCTGGGAAAAAAATGCGTCCGCGGATGTGGACAGAAAACTCCCCATTTTGTCATGGCAAGTACGAATAAATAAAAATAAAGAGAGGGGGCAACCAGCGTGAGTCAGCCTTCCTTGCCATTATTAGATAGTGAGATCCTGATTCCTTGTTATCATCTCTAGGAAACGTTCTCAAGGTCATCCTAGAAGTCGTCCTTCCGGTCGTCCTAGAGGTCGGCCTAGAAGTCGTCCTCGAGGTCGTCCTAGGAGTCATCCGTGAGGGCGTCCTCGAGGTCGTCCTCGGGGTCGTCCTTCAGGTCGTCCTCGGGGTCGTCCTAGGAGTCATCCTTGAGGGCGTCCTCGAGGTCGTCCTAGAAGTCATCCTTGAGGTCGTCCTAGACGTCGTCCTCAAGGTCATCCTAGAATTCGTCCTTTCAGTCGTGCTAGACGTGGTCCTCTAGGCGCCGTCCTCGAGGTCGTCCAGGAAGTCGTCCTTGCGGTTGTCCGAGACGTCGTCCTCTAGGCATCGTCCTAGACGTCGTAAAAATAACAGCTTCGCTGGTCCTCCATCTTCACGGGAAGTGGACGGGCTCTAGAATGTTTTTGTATAGCAGCCGAATTTTATTGTACCGACCATAATGTCACCGCTGACGCGAAGCATTTGACCCCCAAAAATTTAGCGTTTTGTATTCGAGAAGTAAGTCACTTTAGTGTTGGCACATAATACAGGCATACCGCGTTAATTCGTGCCGTAGCAACCCCAAACAAAGTTCTTTCTGGAAAAGAGTCAAAGTACAGGCTAGCTGGTGGATGTCAACCCTTTCGTCGTTTACCCTGAGACTGGGTTTTTTTTAGAAGAGCAGAAGTAACCGAAAAAACAGACAGGTCTCAAGACCTGTCTGTTTTTTCTGTTACTTCTGCTCTTCTAAAAAAAACCCAGTCTCAGGGTAAACGACGAAATGGTTCCTTTGTGGAGTTTACTTTGCTTTGAAATGAGCTGATATTTGTATAATCTGATACGAAACGAATGAGTAATACAAAGCACATACTTGTAGGTAACGCGTTCGCGTTAATTGTACTTAGCTACTTGTTTGCGTAAAGAAGTAATGACCGAGTTAAGTTTTAAGAATAGTAAAAAGTAACGTATTTTCGTTGCTTTTTGAAGAAGTAACCAGTAACGGTGCTTAGTTACGTCTGAGGGGGATGTATACAACACAAGCACCCAAGCTAGCCCTCACCCCAGCTCGGGCCTGTAATTTGTACGAATAAAAAAACGTTAAATTGACCATAAAAAGGTAAGCTCAAGACATGTCTGTATAACCACGATTATCTCCTAATGAACGCGTTAAAACACGAGGTATCATTAACTACGTCAGTTATTAGAAGCGGTGCTACTGCTCCGACAAAAAAACGATACATCGCAGTAACGAGGAAAATAACGCGGTACTTCAAGCTTACGTAACGCGCTTACTTTGAATCGCAGTAACGAATAACGTACATAGTTACTTTTAACACTAACTGTGTTATATGGCTGGCACCTGACCATATCTGATCTCCAACCATGGAACGGAAATTGACAGGCCGACTGTTTGCCTACCGCTGACACAGAACTCGTCTCCTCACTGTTTGCACACCACTGCCAGCCGAACCCCTTCCTCGAGTGCCTCCGTGTTACCCCCGGCGAGGGGAAAGCATCACGCATTCAGACATACAGCGACGCTCTGCTCCGTGAAACCAGCGCGCTCCGGACTTCGCCAGAGAAAGAGCGCCAGAGAATGAGGCAGAAAAGCAGGGAATAAAAACAATTCGGCAGAGGTACTTAAGACTGCTTACGTGTAGGAATGCGAAAGCATTCCTACACGCAGTGCATTTTTACAAACGGCGCGCCCGTCTTCCTTTTCTTTTCTTTTTTTTTTTTTTTTTTAACACGGCGCTCTGGCGGTGGCATCCAGTTCCCTCACTGCGCAGGCGCGGCGCACCCGCCGGCTCCGCGGCATCCGTGACGACGCATCTGCGTTGCTGCGCTTTTCTTTGCGTTTTATTTCCGAGGCGCGTCCGCTTTGACCTTGAGCGGCCCCCCGCTGGCTTCCGTGACGAAGCGTCTGATATGACGTGTCGCAGCCAATGGGAATTTAGGTGCCGTTTTCGCTGGACAAACAAAGCGCCGGCTTCGCTCTATAAAATAGTTAATGCGTTCGAAAAAAAAAAACCGCTATATTTGGCGTGCTTTGTTTGCGCACTCCTCCCCTCGGTGCTGTAGAGTGCATAAATTTAAGGGAACGCGCAACTTAAAATATTTAAAGAGAGTTTGGAATTTAATGACGTATGCCTCCTGAGGGTCTCGGGCAAATTGATCGCAGGTACGCGTGCGTTGCCCTGTTATAGGTTCAGGAGAGAAGCGGGCGAAGAGGCAGAGACGCTTGAGACGCTTCTAAGGGATCTACGCCTTCGGCTCCTCCTCGCAGCTTGTATTGCGAACGCGGCCCTTTAACCACGTAACCCCGGTCGAGCGGTTGGAAGCTCTCTGCAACCTAGGCACACTGCTGCGCTGCCGCCTTCTTATTATGTTTTGCTTTCCCCACGCTCAGCCCACTGTGTCCCACGGTCCAACAGGCTCTGAGTATTTTTTGCGTGAGATCAGCCGTTGGGTATACGGAGCTTTCGAGGGGTGCTCCCAGGTCCTCGAACGAGCGGGTCAGGCTTTACAACAGAACGCTGGAATCTCATGGCGGCAGGGGATTCCTCTTCGAGGTCCACTTGCGTCCGCGCACACGATTATCCCCGGCTGTCTTACTTCGGCCGGCTCTTTGCACTACGACGCCCCATGCCGCTGACAGACAGCTAACAATCGCGCGCACAACTCAGCCAGGCAGGTGCCGCTCTGCGCGGATGGAAATATAGCAGGTACGACGCCGCTCGCGGACCCGCAGCGAAGCCGCGTCCAGCGACTTCGGCAAAGCTGACACGAATACCATTTGTGGCATCCAACGTCCCTATGTGTGCAAAGCTTTCTCTAGGCGACCACAGCATGTTCTGCGTTACCGCTTGGGGATCGGTGGCCGAGTGGGCTAGCGCACAACAGCTCGGAACACGTGTAGCTAAAGCTGCCGCTGCAGAACCCAGGAATCCTGGGGCCCTAATCTCGTCAAACACAAAGTTGGAGCCGAAATTTCGCGGAACGCGGCGATTGGATGTTGGCGACAAAAGCGCCAAGTCATCATCGCGATTGTCCATTCGATGCGCTTCCTCAACTTCGGCCCCAACTTTGTGTTTAACGAGTTTAGGGCCTCTGGGTTCAATCACCACCCCTGTTCACTTCTATCAGGGTGAGCATCGCACGGGCGTGCGGTCACGTATTACTACTGCGTGATGCACGTTAAAAATAAATCCCAGGCTATCGGTTCTACTGCACTGGCTGAATTTCACATCTACAGCTGAGACACTAGACGCTCATTGGTGCTGACTATACTTCTGGCT
The DNA here is from genome assembly GCF_016920785.2 of Ixodes scapularis. Lineage (NCBI taxonomy): Eukaryota > Metazoa > Arthropoda > Arachnida > Ixodida > Ixodidae > Ixodes > Ixodes scapularis. The sequence continues at coordinate 20,331,705 of NW_024609857.1, read as the reverse complement.
GTAAAACATGTACACACAAGATGATTATTAATATTATTGTGTCACCACTGTCTTTGCCACGCTAGTACGGCAAAGAAGCACTTTGTCTTAGTGAGTAGCGAGTCGCGATATTTAGTTCCTTTATTTCAGTAGCTGTCAACGCATAAATGTTATACAAATACATTAAAGCGACGCAACTCACTTCCGAACCGCGCGTGTTTTCTCGTCCTTAGTGCAGACAGGTCCGGGTCCTAAACAGCGCAGTAGCTGTAATAAGCGAACGTCGGGGCGTCTCCATTACACTCCGGGAAATCACGGCCGGTGGTTCCATTCATCATTCGGGCAAAACGCTCATTTGCACTAGCCTTTGATCAATCTGATTCCTCTCGGAGTAAATCATTTCTCGCTCGGCTCGAAACGCGAGGGCTTCGGCCATAAATCTCGCAGCCAACGAAAACATATACGCATCGTTCGGAACGCACAAACTATCGTCCTCGGTCACATATGTACGTAGAGGATTAAGAAGAAGGAGAAAGGAAAAAGGAGAAAAAAACGGCTAAACGAACACAGAATCAGACGAAGCTTTATCAGGCTGGAAGGGGAAAAAAATAGAAGGTTTAAAAGGAGTGGGAAATAGCGGAAAGGCACGGGTCTTGATTTCCAGAGAGCGGTGCGCCACTCGAATGTCAAAGGTAATAATTGAAGTCGACTTATCAAAGTAGGGTGAGACAAAAAAAAAGAAAAAAATTTACAAAAAAAATTAAATGAAAACGGAAAGTAATTTTGAGCTGCTTTAATCTTTGTGACTCTCTCCTTTTAAAATTCTGTTTTTTTTTTTTTTTTAGGCGGTGTCGTATTGCTATAGTCGCTGACATGTTCAGGTAGCCAATGAGATTTCAGGATTAGCTGTTAAGAATGCGAACAACGAATCACAAAGCAAGAAGAATATTAAGAAAACAAACCACGACCCACGTTTGTTAAGCTCTTAGTACTAGAGTGAATATAAAGTGAACTAACAAATATCTGCATGAGCAGTCGTGATTTTAGTTGCGCAAATGTAAGAACGGAGCTTGTTGAGTGATCGACAAATGCGACCTTGGCTTCGCCATGGGCGCACTCACACATCATACTTTCAGACGTCTTACTTTCTTACACTTTTGTTTTGAGCCTTAGGTGTCAGTCCTTTCGAGCTTGTCAGTAAGGACTTGTAACGATCCCGCAAATAAAACTCTCAAGTTTTTTTTTTTTTTTTTTTTTTTTTATTTTTTTTTTTATTGTTACGAGAGTTGATCAAATGGTTGGCATCTCCGGAGTTCTGCTTTGGACAAATTTTCCGCGCAAATCTCTAAAATGAGATCCTGGATATAACGTAAACTCTTTCACGCACTCCTACAGCGTAACCTGACTCCTTAAGGTGATAACCGACACCCACAAAAAACGCAGGGTGTGAATATGTACGTTATTATTCTTTCGTTTTCTTCACCTAGCCTCCCTCCGTCGTGGATGAAAAAAAAAGAAGCAAAAAACGCGCAGCAAAAGCGGAATTTTTTCGTTACTTCGCTTTCCCGGGAGACTCCCCCAAACCGAGTTGCTCCCGCTAGCCGCATCAATCATAGCGCCAGAGAAGCGTCTATAATGCACTCGGCGGCGCTAGTTCGGGGGCCGCCAACCTCCGCCAAGCGGGGAGGCACCCCTGGCTCCCGTACGATACTCACACCTCCTTCCGTATCCTGCCACTAGAGGCGCCTGCTTTATCGCTTCTTGGGGTTCCGCGCCGTCTTCGTCGCACCTCCTTCCTCACATTCTTCTTCTTTTGTGCGTGTTTTTGTTGCCGATGCGCGTGACATTGTTTTTGGGCGGTCCTCAACATTGTGTTGTTGTTGTTGTTGTAGTTGTTCTTTTGATGTAGTTCATAGTTACCCCTCCACACCGTGGAGGTGCTTATATATAGTGGCACGGCGTCGGGGACGGAAATTCGGGACTTCGAGATTGCTTGTTCGGGCAAGTTATACCTTTTCTCTCTTTTTTTTTTTTTTTTTTTTTTTGTGTGTGTGTGTTTTGTTTACTTGCCCGATTTTGGTGCGTGTTATTATTTCTTGCGCGTAGTTGGAATCGAAGGAGGTGGTGATGCTACAGTACGTCATTAATCGAGTTGCTATTAATTTTATTATCGTTTTTGGGTTCTGAAAAATCGTTGGATGCCTGTTTGCTCGTTTTGGGGCGTGATTGATTTCCTAATGATTCGAGTATGGATATCGCTTCGTCCTGTGGTTAATACGTGTCGAGCGCAGGCATGCGAGCTTAAACGTATTGCTCGCTCAAGGGGGTTTAGTTGTGGGCGGCCGTTGATCGAAAAGAGCTACATGAAACTGTCAACAAACTTACAAGACGGGCTCCTGCTTTCGCATTTAAAGTTTACAGGAGATTATTCTATTAAAGACTCGAAGTGGTGAATAGTCAATATGCGAATGAGAGGTCGTGAAAATCAAACGTACACTTCAATGGTGGTGCTCTGCATATATGGTCATGGTCAATTAAAAAATTCAGAAGTATTAAAGCGGCTAAGAAACTGATTACTTACGTTTTAGAAAGCTTTCTACCCCGATGAAACTTCATCAACACACTCATACTTCTCACCCTTACTACTAGAGGGTTCCAATCACTTTTTACGTCAGTAGGTAAAAAACATACAGCCAACAAGCGTATGTTACTTCCTTGATGTTAAGAAGCTTCTTTGTGGATAGTTGGATATTTTACAAGATGATACATCAAGCCGAATTAGCATTTCTGTATCACTGGCGTTAAAGGTATTGTCATATATAAACGTCAAAATGATCCGAGTGGCAACTCACGAGAGAGGTTACAAAAGGTGAGTCCCACTCGCTCACACCTGTTTAGCTTAGCCTGTAGCGCAGAAGCCTGTAGGCAGCACTCTTAAATTGGCGCGCCCGCCGTACAGCGAGTGCAATCTGAAGATGGTGTTGTACCTAAATCAGACGTACATAATATGGGTTCGGGTTTCGTGTTCATCCGTTGCAATGCCGGCACGTTGAAAATAAGTAACGAAGCAGTAACTGAAATATATATATATATATATATACTTTTTTTTTTTTTTTTTTTGCACAAGAAAAAGGAAGAAAAAAAAAAAGAACACTTTTCCGATTGCTCAGTTCAAGTTAAAAAATGCTGAAGTTTGTTTATAAATGCTGGTTCGTCTACGCGTCGGGATTTTCTGTTTGTTTTGCGGCCGGAAAGCACACATCATGAAATATTTAAAGCCATAGCCTAAGTTCGACCAAATGTGTTTTAAGCGACACGCTAGTCAGCGTAAACGTTGGCACAAAATGTTTTGTTAGCTAAAAAAAAAAAAATAAACAAGAGGTTCTCTTTGAATCTAAAATCCATGTTCGTGATTATCTTTTTTGATGCGAATGTATTTTAGAGTTTTCAGTGACGTCAGCGTCTTAGTGTTCTTATTTTAGAATCCCAGTGACTTCCCCACGTGATTCTCCGTTTGATCTTTATGTTAGGAATCTTTTTGTTTGCGTTACATGCGTTTGCTCTTAGATTCCGGCTGTTTGCTGACATTTGCTTGCAGGCCCTTCCTTAATGGTATTCTAGCTGCGCTTCAATCATATACATAACTGTTCTCTGAATATTTTATTAGCGGAAAAAATAATCGATGTTGCTATATAGCTGAACTTGACCCGTGTCTTTGTCCTTCTCGTTACTTTGCATAGCCCCTACATCCTTAGGTATTGTCCAGTCATCCTACAAATTCCCAGGCACCAGTGCTTCGGAATGGCAGGCATACGTTTCGTTTTCAAATGCCCCGCCGTTTATCTTGTGGATTCGAGCATTGAGGTGCAACCTTACCCTTGGTTAGTGTGATTCTGAACCAACAGATGACGATGGGATCGGCTTCGAGACCTGTACATCATCGCAATAAACCATGTGTGGTGGCGCTTCCATACAATGGGGTAGTTTTCTATGTCCTGAAATTGACATCCCTGGTCTTCCGCTTGTTTTCCTCCGCGCGAGCGTTCTCCGGGGCGCGCACGGCTCCGCCAGTTCTGCAAAGGGGGCAGCTGCCTACGCTCTGAGCTCACGTCTCCAGCAAATGTGATCAAAACAAGGCGCACAAATCGTCCGGAGCTAGTTCTGAGCTAATAGCGAGTTTTATAATGGGGGGCTCCTAAGCTTCGGATACTTCAAACAGCATGGGGTGTCCCACTGCGCATCCGCAGAACTTCTGCGCATGCCCACTGCGATGCCCCGAGCTGTTTGGGGCACCAACAGCTTTGGGGCCCTCTACTCTAAAACTCGCTAATAGCGAGACACATGTACAACAAAACTACCAACGCGTTGACAAAAAAAAAAAAAAATGCATGTGCGCGTTTAGCACACCGGGAATTTCGGAGGTCATTATGGCCAGATTTATATAACAGGCCAAACCTTTTGCCGTGCATGTTTTTTGCTCTTTAGTGATTTCCGGAAAAAAACGTGATGCCGTGATAGACGTGGCGTTCAAAAACTCTAGCTTGAGAAATTAAATACCACAATAATTAAAGCAAATAAACTATTTTCTTCCGGTCGAGTGTTTCATCTGGGTCATCGGGGTGTTCATTTCGACTAAAACCGTGAAACCCCTAAAACAAATATGGCTCAAGGTGTGTATATTGAGTTTAAAAACCCAGAGTAGGACTAGTAGGGGAGTCTTACACTTAATATATAACCAAAGTAATGCCTAGGTTAAAAATTCAATCACAACATTAAATGATAACATTCGTTCTAGTACGAGTTCAGTGATGAATAAAATGACTGGCCAGTCAAAGATTTTGTTTATATAGATAGCTACGGGAAGAGGAAGTCGTCTGCTTCTAGCACCTCCTGTGCTAGAAGCAGACGAATTTCTCGACGAGTGCTATCTATGACGTTGCAGTGACGTCAGAACGACGCCGAGGTCTGATTGGCTTTGAGTTAGAGGATAATGGGTAGGCCTCGGGGTGTGCTGGGTACCTTGAGGCCTTTTAAGTATTTTTTTTTTAAATCAGCCAATAAGAGTTTGGCGTTCTGACATCATCACAACGCCTGAAAGAAGCAGACGGACTTCCGCTCCGCATTGCACGGAGTTTGAGCAATGTAGCTGATTTAATTTAGTGATTTCTGTGAGCAAACCAGTGGCATGCAAAAAATTTAAAATATGCAAAGGGTGGAGTTTGACGTTGCATGACATATGATGTGAGTACCCATATCGCACGCTGATGAACACTTTACCAGCGCAACATTTTTTACTAGCGTCGAGCGCATCGAATGTTAAGGGTGCATCGAAAGCTTGTATACATACCGCTCAGGCCTTTACGTTTGAATGTTCATAGTACCTTATAATCTTCAGGCTTGTTGTAAGCTGTCTCCGGATTGCTTACAATGGAAAGTAGGAACTTTGGGTTGATAGAGAAACACCACCCGCTGACACCTACTTATCATCATGGCTTCAACTAGGAGTATTCAATGGCTAACGAGGGTTTTGAAGAGAGCGCGTGATGACTCCGAGTTTTTGCCATGTGATTTCATACTGTCGCAGTTGTTCTTGAGAAACAACATTGCTTACCTACACAAGCGACCACATGTGAAGTGTGTTTATTGTGACACACAAGGCCAGTAGCATTGTTTTTTTCTTCAATCGGCAAAATAGTTTGCCCCTGGGTTACCTCGCTCCCTAACGCATGTCACACACAAAAGAGTACGAGCTGAATCACAGTAGTACTACAGACGAAATCAGTAATGATAAACAAGCGTGTAGCCTCGTGAAAACTGAGGGCTTTGCACATATGCAGAAGGTAAGCTTTGGTTCACCAAATACTTTGCTACTAAAGTATTTGGTTTCAGCATACCTGCGAGCGAAACGGAGTCTACAAGCACGAGCATGCTGCCCTGAACTATCTTTCCAGGTGAACAAGCGCACGTGCTCGGTAGAGCGTTCAAAGCATGGAACTCGCTTTTATAGCTTTTGGTACGCTCAAACATAAAGTGATTTATGCGCAAACTGGGGTGGGGGGGGGGGCGGGGGGCGGGGGGGGGGGGGGGGGGGCAGGCTATCGCATCTAAATATGTGAACTGTAATAACTGCTCTAATGTTCTGTTTTCTTAAAATAAATGGGCCATTTTTCTTTTTTGCTTTGGCGTGTTTATTTCTTAATTATGTAATAATTCCCGGGAAGTCCACCAACTACACTCTGTTACGTCATAAATAAGAGCCACCTATCAAAAATGTAGAAGAAAAAAAAAACACGAACGTGCGCACTCATTAGAAATGCAATGTCACGGCGCATTGTAAATTAGTCGTTAATATTTTAGACACAAGGAGTTTCGTACGGCGACACTGTTACCCACAGTCGATTAGAAACTTAGCCAGTGCAGTACGACTACTAGCCTGGAGTTTGTGACGTGCATCACGTAGTAGTGATACAAGACCGCACGCCGGTACGATGCTCATCCAGATAGGGCGTTGAACCCAGGGTCTCTACAGATTCTGCAGCGTGAGCTCCGTGCTTGTAACGAAGCTCGCACTCGCGCATTTCTTATCGTGCTCCGAGCTATGGTGCGCTAACACACTTTGCCACCGATACCCCACCGCACTTGGTTTAGCCCGATCGCACAGGCACAGAAAGAAAACAAACTGCATGACCTTGGCGCTGTTTCACTTACGTTATCAGCGCGTAGCATTAAATTTGCTTGAGCTAAGGTAAAACGAAGCAAATATTCGTAGCTTAGAGTTTTACTAGCAAAAACTGAAAAAAAAAAACAAAAAAAAAACGGGTTTATTTCAATCAGCCGGAAACCTTTTGACGTGCAACCAAAATCTCAGATTGACCCCCGTCCGACTGCGGGCACCTCGGCCGGTATTCAAACCCGACAAATAGCTATTCATAGACCAGCGCGTTGGCTCAGAGCCACTGAGACGTTTGAATGTTTCGTGCCTTGTTGTAGTATCATTGTCAAGTAAGAGCCACCCAGGTGGCTGCAAAATAAAATACCGTTTTTTTTTTGTTTTTTTTTTTCACTTAACAGATGTGTTTTAACAAAAAGCCGTGAAAGCCACACTAATTCGGTTTGTGCGGGTAAGTTATACCGCCAGGTTGACATACTATACGGGGTAAATTGTCAAGGTAACTCAAATAATTTGGTAAAATGTGTTAATAATTTTTTCTTTTTTTATAATTAGTGAGAATAGACACACGGAGAATAGACATATGAAAAGACAAACTAGTACGTGCTTAAAAAAATAAGCACGAACTCAAACATAAGCCTAATTTTTTGTTGACCCGAACTACAGCTCGTCGGTGAGCTTCTCTTCGGCCCTGTTGGACAATTTTCGCGCTTTTAACCAGTGCGCTTGCATACAATCGGTGTGCTTATATTCTGCTCGGTTTGTTTGAGATCCAGCCAGAGGATGCGCTTTATCGATCGACACCTATCAGAAATATCCTTGAAGGCTTGCAATCCGTTTAATTTCCAGTCAGTGAAGCATCCTCCCTACATACTGCGTAATGTACTGAAAAACGATTGACTCTCCCTTTGTGGTTTGAGTTGTTATACATAGATGTCTGAAAGCCTTCTCTAACGAAGATTTCCGGAGGTGAAAATGAGCAGACTTCATATATCCTACGAAATAGAGTGCTTTAATGTCAAGTCCAGTATTGGCGGTAACGCGTTACAAGTAACGGCGTTACCGGTAACGCGTTACTTTGTTTGGTAACGTAGTAATGTCCTCGTTACTTTTTAAAAAAGTAACGGGTAACGCACTTAAGTTACTCGTTTCTTTTTCTCCCTAAAACTTAAAAAAAAAAGTTACACTTCAATTTTTTTTTCTGTTTCTAGGAGCCAAACCACGTGAATTGCTGACTTTTTTTCGTTTTTATTTGGGTTTTCTTCGGGAGAATATTTAGGCGAAACCGTAAAAAAGATAAGTTCATTATGTTCAGTTTGTGTATGGACATAATGTTCCTTGAATATGGCGCTTATGCCTACGTGTAACATCAAAACAGTGAAACGTGTTAATTTATAATTAAAAAAAGAAAGACGTTTAAAACACCTTGTAACGCCGAATCGGAGCGCAGCTCTTGAGGAGAGGGAGGGAAGGGTACTGGGGGGATGGTATATTCCTCCTCCCTCCTCCTCCCCTCCTCCTTCAAGCTCCTCCTGGTTTCAGCATGCGTGCGAGCGAAGCGAAACCTGCAAGCACGAGCGCGCTGCCCTGAACTATCTTTTCAAGTGAACAAGCGCACGTGCTCTGTAGAGCCGTTGAAAGCATGGAACTCGCTTTTATAGTTTTCGGTACACTCAAACAAAAAGTGAATTAGGCGCGAACTATCATCGCATTTAAAAGACAATTGTAATAACTGCTCTAATTTTTTGTTTTCTTAAACTAAACGCGCTAATATTTTTTTTCTTTTTTTGCTTTGGCGTATTTATTTTTTAATTTTATAATATTTCCCCGGAAGTCCAACAACTATGCTCTGTTTCGTCATAAGTAAGAGCCACCTATAAAAAATGTAGACGAAAAAAAAAATACACGAACGTGCGCACACATTAAAAATGCAATGTCACGGCGCATTGTAAATTAGTCGTTACCTAGTCGTTACTGTTTTAGACACAAGGAGTTTCGTACTGCGACATTGTTATTCTCTGTAGATTAGAAACTTAGCCAGTGCAGTACGAATGCTAGCCTGGAGTTTGTGACGTGCGTCACGTAGTAGTGATACACGACGGCACGCCGGTACGATGCTCATCCAGATGGGGCATTGAACCCAGGGTCCCTGCAGGCTCTGCAGCGTGAGCTCCGTGCTTTGGACGCAGCTCGCACTCGCGCATTTCGTCCAGGTGCTCCGAGCTGTCGTGCGCCAACACCCTCGGCTACCGACCCCCAATGCACAAGGTTTAGCCCGATCGCACAGGCACAGAAAGAAAACAAACTGCATGACCTTGGCACTGCTTCATCGGCTTCATCAGCGCGTAGCGTTAAATTCGCTCTGAGCTAAGGTAAAACGAAGCAAAGATTAGGATCTTGGGTTTTACAAGCCAAACCAAGAAAGGTCATATGCCACGCACCTGCAAAAAAAAAAAAAAAAAAAAAAAAGCACGGGTTTATTTTAACCAACTGGAGACCTTTTGACGTGCAACCGAAATCTCAGATTGACGTCCGTCAGATTGCTGGCACCTCGGCGGTATTTTGAGCGACAAATAGGGATTCATAGGCCAGCGCGTTGCCTCAGATCCACTGAGACGTTTTAATGTTTCGTTTCTTGTTTTAATATCATTGTCAAGTAGAAGCCGTCCTGGTGGATGTAAAACGAAATATATTTGTTTTTGTTTTTTCCTAGGCTTAACAGATGTGTTTTAATAAAAAGCCGTGAAAGTCACACTAATTCGGTTTGTGCGGGTGAGTTATACTATCACCAGCTTGACATACTATACGAGGCAAATTGTCAAGATAACTCAAATACTTAATTAAAATGTGTTAATCAACTTTTTAATGAGTGAAAATAGGCATACGGAGAATAGACATATAAAAAGCCAAACTAGTACGTGCTAAAATACTTAAGCACGGACTCAAACATAAGCATACGATACCTTTTTGTTGACCGAAACAAAAGCTCGTCGGTGAGCTCCTCTTCGGCTCCATTGGACAATTTTTGAGCTTTCAACGAGTGCGCTTGCGTACAATCGGTATGCTTTTATTCTGCTCGGTTTGTTTAAGATCCAGCCAGTGAAAGCGTTTTTTCGTTCGACACCTTTCAAAAATTTTCTTCAAGGCTTGTAATCCGTTTAGTTTCCAGTCCCTCCATACCATACTACGTAATACTCTGAAGAAGATTGGGTTTCTCTTTGTGGTTTTCGTTGTTATACATGGATGTCTGAAAGCCTTCTCTAACGGAGATTTCCGAAGGTGAAAATGTGCGAAGTTCGGATATCCTACAAATCAATGTCAACCCATGTTCTAGGTGGTATTGCGAACATCTGTGCGGTATTGCGGTCTGCAAGAGCAGGTGTGCGGCGTGCCCCAATGGCACTTCAGATGTTTTGATGAAGTTGTAAAGTTTACTACAGGCCTGAGATACGCGGGTTTATAATAGCTCCCAAAGTGAATATATCTTTGACCCTGTTCGGCAGGGTTTAACACCAGTTATCAATGTGGCGAACCAGCCTCCAGTTGGTTCCGGTCGCAAACCAGCACGTTGTGTGTTTAGGGTGCACTAATGAAGTTGACTGCAAACGAAGGCTTCGGGCATCACCCGATTCTGCAGGCGACTGTAGTCAACGTTCCTAGATTAGCTCAGTTGTGGAACCCCCTTGTGGAGCCACCGCGGACGGGAGTACTCCACCCCCCCCCCCCCCTCCCCTCACTCCCTTCAGCTCGCTTCCCGTCGTTTGAAGCGCCATCTTGATTTTCATTTCGAAACTGTGTGTCCCATAGAGTACGTTAAAACGCCATCTAGATGTTGTGCTTGGAAACATACGTATTCCATAGGATACGCTACACTTATCATAGCAGCCGTTCTCCCCAAAAACTATTATATCTGCTATGATATTATATCTAGAATTATATTTACTATGATATTATATCTACTGAGAATGGTGCTCGGCAGATTCTTTTACAGTGAATCCCGTATTGCCCACAACTAGGTGGTGTACTTTTTTATGTTACGATAACTGCCCTAATCTAAACTGTTAGGCTGAGCCTCGAGTGGTGTCTGACGAAGTCTTCTTTGAACGCAGGTACGGCGATATGGTGCCTGACACGATCACGGGCAAGATTGTGGGCGGCGTGTGCTCCCTAAGCGGGGTGCTCGTCATCGCGCTGCCTGTGCCTGTCATCGTGTCCAACTTCTCTAGGATTTACCACCAGAGCCAGAGGGCAGACAAGAGGAAAGCCCAGAAGGTGGGTCACCCTTCCTTATTAGCGACTTTTGCGATTGGCCAGACCATAGCTGCCCGTATACTGATACTGCCTTCCCACTCGCCGGTTCACTGTGAAGCAAATCCTGTCAATCAAGACGATGTAGAGGCAAATTCTGCCAATCATGGCAAGGAGAATCCTGGCCTTGACATGACAAAATAAATCATAAGAGTGCGCCACCGAAACATATCGGCGCTCGTACCCGATGTCGAAAGGCTACTTCTGTTGTGTGTTTATTCAGACAGTCTGCTGTCTCTACCGTGGATGACAAATTTAACCAATACAGTACGACTCCTAGCCTGGGCTAGCCTGGGGTCTTTAACGGGTTGGCTAAGTCCACCTACTAAATTGACCAGAAACGAATGTGCGAATGGCGGCTGAGAACTGAACGAAAAGTTAACCAATGACCACCCACCCGGGCTCATTGTACAGCAAATCAAAAGAGCTAAAAAAAAACTCTGCAAAAGAAAAAATTCGTTTTTAAATTTTAGACGATTTTTCGTTACGCAAACAATAAGAAATAGTTGGGTGCAAGAAATACTGAAAAATGATGAAATTACAGCATCAGATCTTTCGCCTGCCCTGTCGCGGTGCAATCTATGTTTCTTTCTTTTTTTTTTTTTTTTTTAACTGAATAAAAATTGAACTGTGTGTGGGCTTAGGCATTGGAATAGTCAACCCCATTAGGCGTCTGGCGTCTTCGCTGTAGATGAGACATTCAGCCAGTACACTACCACCGCTAGCCTGGAGGCTTTAACGTGCACCGCGCAGTGGCGATACACGACCGCACGCTGGTGCACGATGCTCATCCAGATCGAAACGGCCAGGAATGGGGACTGAATCCAGGATCCCTGGCTTATGCAGCCCGAGCTTTTGCTCCAGGCGTGGTCCGAGCTGAGTTACGTTAAGCCACTCGACCACAGATCCTTTTCTCGCTTTTCCACCGTAAACAAAACCTTCTGAGAAATTATTTTGTGGCCGAATAAAAGTTTAAAAAAACAATGCGCCACATAAACACCCCCGCGTACCAGCCGTGGCTTCAAATTCCTCCGCGGACCAATCAGCAGAGGCATTAGCCACGACGAGATATGTGACGTCAGCGCGACGCTTGCCTTGGTATCGGTCTATAGTTCACACAGAAAGAACAAAAACACTGAAATAAACGAAGGACAGTTTTGAAACGCGCTTTCTGCTACGTGTACTGGCGGACTACTTGCGCATCGCGGAGGAACAGCGTCTGGCTACAATGAGGGTATGCAATCTAAGAAATTCCGAAGCGTCTTTAGCTTCCCGTAAAGCAGTTCAAAGAGCCAATCGCTTCAGTGTGCGAAGCGAGCTGGGCAAACGACGAGGCTGAGAATATGTTTAGACCTAAGGAACTGGGGCATTGAGCTTGGCGAAACGTTACACTCAGAGTCACAGTGCATTGGGATATTTTTTTAAGGCGAAAACCTTACTTGTTACAACGGTTAAACCAGCTGAACTACGAAATTAGGGAGAAAGGAGTAAAGACAAGTGATCGCTCCAGAGAAACCAGCGATCACTTGTCTTTACTCCTTTCTCCCTAATTTCGTAGTTCAGCTGGTTTAAACGTTGTAATATGTACCACCAACTAGCTCAGCTTCTACCCCCTCTCACTTGTCCCATTGCGCGAAAAGGCATCGGCGTTGTGCCCGAAAAATGGTCGTAAAAATACGTCATCAAGCACGCGCCGCTCAAGGTCAAAACGGGCACGCCTGAGGAATAAAACACAAAGAAAAATAATGCAACGCAGATGCTTCGACACGGAAGCCGTCGTGAAGCCGGTGGGGTTTGCTGCGCCTGCGCAGTGGGGGAGCGCGATATCACCGCCGGCTCGCCGTGTGAAAAAGGAAGATGTGGCGCGCTGCTTGTACGAATGCGCTGCGTGTAAGAATGCTTTCGCATTCCTACACGTAAGCAATTTTATGTGTCTCTGCCGATTTTTTTCTTTTTTTTACTAAACATATTTTTAGTTTTATTGTTCGCTGAGTTGCCTCTGTAGTGGCAGCGATTGACTCTCTCGTGTGCATTGCGGTAAAGTAGATGTTACAGATTTCTTGGGGTGAGGGCAGTCCGTTTATTAAGCAGGAACATCTCACGCGTAAATGACCCATTTGTGGTAAGGTACCCTGCTCTACACTCTAAAAAAAAGAAGTCCATGCGTCTGCTTTCCCGCACTGCACTCGGAGAGCCAATCACCGCAACTTACAGAGGCAGCTCAGCGAATGACGATGCCGAAACATATGTTTAGACAAAAAAACGCAGTCTGAGTTGTGACATTAAGCAATGCAAAACGTCACGCCTGCATTGCTTAATGTCACAACTCAGACTGCGTTTTTTGGTCTAAACATATGTTTCGGCATAGTTATTCGCTGAGCTGCCTCCGTAAGTTGCGGTGATTGGCTCTCCGAGTGCAGTGCGGGAAAGTAGACGAGCGAGCTTTTTCTAGAGTGCACAACGTCGTGGACTCAAAGTGCAAGTTTCTCACACTTTATGTTTTCGGGCCGGTTATCTCGCAAGGTGTAAGGGATATGGACGACAAATTTCTAAGTCAGAATCCGGATTAACATCTTTTCCCGTCAATTGTATACGCTCGCGCTAGTTGTCATCATAGTTGTTGTTGTTGTCATCCTATTTGGGGTGGTTAAAAAATATTTAAAAAATAAAGTTAACCCTTTCCGCTGCTGCGTTATCACTGTAGACTTAAAGTCAATTTAAAATAAATAAATTAGGTAAGTGTACCAACTAAAAAAATAACTTTTTCTCTAATGGCAATTAGGCAGGCGGTAACGCGCTCACGCAAATCAGCTCACGCGTGCAAATGCATGCAGTAGATAATCGAATAGCCCAGTATGTAGCCAGCTGCCTAATTAGAAATCCAACGACGCTCTGGCAGTAAACTAACGCCACGTTGAAAATAGAATAAAAATATCAAGTGCTTAAGAACAGCTTAAATCGACTTCATTAAATTAAAAAAAAGAAAGACGATATTCCCAGAAATGAGTCCTCTCGCATTTTCAGTCGTAATTAGACCTATATTGATCGGAGTGGCGTTTGCCGTAATGCCGCTGTAAGCGGAGACCTAATAACGAACGGAGAATCGGCGAAGGAAACAAAAACAAACGAAACAAAAACGATGCCGACGGAATCAGATAGCTCTAGGCGGCAAGAAGATGAACCAAACACCAAAAAACATTATTCAGCAAGGAGAGAGCGAGAGGGAAAGAGACGGAATGCATGAGCGTAAAGCCGTGGTCACACTCCTCATACGTTATATACAAAAGACAGTCTGCATGTGTTTTTATTCCTTGTTTAACGCTTCTGCCGCGTTGGTCGTACATAATCTGTGTGCAGACGTGTTCGAAGTACACATTATGTACGAAGGAAACCCGCAGCCCCCCTCCCCCTTTTTTTCCGTGTATACGCGATGGCGAACGCGTGCAAACAAATGTCGCCGGGGGCCAAACTCTCTCGACTCTATGTGCTTCGACGCCAAAGAAAAAAGAAACAAAAAAGCAGACGGGAGCGAGAGCTCGTTTGTTTGCTCTGTGGCGGGTTTGCCTGCAGCGAAATCGGGTATATACGTGCACGATGTTGCGACGGGCAGAGGTACCAACGGCGGTGCATAAAACTGAGCTGGCAGCCAGCCGTGACTCATTTCACGCGAGATGTTGTCGACGCGGCGTCCGCATTCCGACCCCGAAGCAACTCTTCAGAGATCAGACTACTTCGGGATCAATACAGGGAGGATCACACTTTGCTCTTTCCACTTTCTTTTCATTTTATTATTTTGCTTCTTCCTCTTACTCGTGTACTCTTTACTTGTCTTCGGTGTGCATTGGTTTTTTTATTTTCTTTTTTTTTATCGTTGGATTTTTTTTTGTGCTTTTTAATATTTCTGCCTGTACATTCTTAATCAGTATGAATAAAACGTCGCAAAGTAAAGCACGCAAGGAGAAGTAGAAGACGCAAACACTTTTTCTGCGTCTTCCGCAGCTGTAGCAAGGTGTGTAGCTGTAAACTGCAGCTACACACCTTGCTTCAGTTTACTCTGTAGTCCTTTGGTTAAGCTTATTATCTTTTTTCAAATGCTCTAACAAAGTAGAGAGCTGGGCTAGTTGGTGGACGTTTAACATGGTGTAGGTGAAACAGCGCGTAACAACGATAACTAAGAGAAAGAACACAACACAGGACGAGCGCTGACTCGCAACTAAATGTTTAAGGGTGAAAACAGAAAGCAGGAAAACATAAAAGGTACAGTCAACCACGCTTGCGCTACCCAAATTGTCTCTTCAAAAAGGGCTTCAACTATCAGCGAATCGCTAGCCCCCCCCCCCCCCCCCCCCTTCTCCCCCATTTGTAGTAATAAAAAGCGTTTTTTTTTTCTGATAGCTCCAGCGATGGCATACTGACACATTACGCCCCGTACTTAACAATGTGGAATGCGTCAGTCACTTACCTTGTCACCTTATCTCGGTGCTTTCCTAAGATAGCTGTGTCATCGAAGGATGGTTTGCACTTGCAAGTCCCGCAGTGCACCGTTAGGTGGACGACGACCGTAGCTCTCAGGGATTAGTCGTGCTCCCTGAGCTCGTCGTTTAAGCATCTACCGGTTTGTCCGATCTATACCTTGCCACAGGAGAGCAGTGTCACCCCGGCTTAAGTAAGGCCGCAATACATAGTACAAAAGACGCAGCGTTCGCCACACACATGGTGGCAGAGTTATATGCGGACACACTTCAAGCATTTTCAAGGTACTTTTGTTTCAGTATGTTGTAACCAGGTGCAAGGACCAGTCAGAAGACAATTTCGTCTTCTTTTGCCCTAGCACCTTTCAGACTTTTTCCGTCAGAAACAAACAAATTCATTCATTCATTCTTGCATTCATACTTATGCTTCGAACATGTCTGCACACAGTTTTTACATAACCAATGTTCCGATACCATGGTACAAAGAAAAAAAAAACAACAGGCCTCAGACAGTGTTCGTGGACTGCCCGCGCATTTCGACGTCACCGCAGCGATATCGAGCGCAGATTGGACACGAGGGCTACGTCAGCGTTCGGCTGGGCCTCGTGTCCAATCAACACGTAGAGGGACGCCCGGCGTCGAGGTCGGGCCAAATCGCCGAGTTGTCGCCATCCGAGCGTTATGACGTCACCTAGTAATAGAGGAAGCTGTTCGCAAGCTTCGATCATTCTAGCCGGTGTTGGCTCAACGGACGTCTAACGGGGCGCGCTAAATTTGCCGAAGCGATTCGCCAACGAGGAGCTCGTCAAATCAATGGACAACTCAGGGGGCGAACGAACCCCAAATAATTAATATCAAATGACATCACCTTTAATAACAACCAAAGAAAATACGGTTTCTTTTTTTTTTCTATATACTGCGCAGCAACAGCACTCGCGCTTTGGCACTTTGCACATATGCCGGGATTTTAACAACATAACGTTTTAGTATTGCATATAGTAGCAGACGCAAGCGTTGTGTGCGTCTGCATTCGTGTTGCGTGCTGCACACTGTGCATGCGTGTCATCGATCTGTGCCAATCTAAGAACGCAGCTTGGGCTCTGCGCGCGCGCGCAGTGTTGAACACGCAACGCTAGCGCAAACCCACGGCGCTCGCGTTCGCTCGTATACGAAATACTAAAACTCGCTACTGAGTGCTATATAGCGTATTCACTGGACGCCATATTTGGGAACGCCGTTAAAAGCGCGTGCTCGGAACAAGCTCACATTAATAAGCTGTTAAGACCGACAATCTTGATGTTGTGGAATGCACGCTGCCAAATAATTGTGGAAGCGCGCCGTCATCACGCGCTCAGTAGTCGCGCACCCAGCAATGGCCGCCAGTGAATTCTCCCTATGGGGAACGTTTAAACGACCTCCGTTTTTATGCAGCCCTCGTTGATAGATGAAACGGATTTCACTGTACCACTTTTGCTGCGTGGTTTTCGTAAGGGCGGGCAACTAAATTTCAAGCTTTGGCTAACTCCGGTGACAGGCGCAAACAGACATTCCGTTCTCAAGAGGGGGGAAAAAGGGGGGGAGGGGAGGGGCGAAAACTAATTTTCTGGCCCTGCACGCGATATTTCAAAGCCTGACTCCATCCGGCGAGACTTTAGAAATGAAAGGTCCTCGTTTGAACGATCTGTCGGCCTGTAGAGTGGATAATTACGCTCGCCTCGCCATTAGGAAACGGCGCTTTTTTCAACCAGACATAGAAAGTGCGATGTATTGGGACGGAGTCGGAACAAGTGAGCTGGAGCTTTCGAAGTCTGTCGCAATGATTTCATAGTTCACATTTGATGTCCTCAAACATCCGTCTGTTCCACAACGCCGGGCGTGTTCGACTATAGATTCGCTTGTACGTTTTATTTTGCAGGGTCCTTAGAAGAAATTACAGCACTTCTTCATATTTGATGCAATGATAGTGTTAGGATAGTGTTATTAAATGAAAATAAAAGAAAAGAAACAGTGACTGGTTATTTGTCTGCCTAAGTAGGCGGCATGCCACGCGCTTTAGGCATAAAGTCCCCTTAATGAAGTTCACGCTTCGCGTTTCACGCAAGTGGCGCCAACTTTTGTTCTGGGAACGCGCAAGGCACGTGACACGAACAAGTGCTCCGCCGCCATTCGCTTCAAAGGGCACGGCTGGTCTTGATAGGCGCGATTCCAGTCCTGCCGTGCTTGAAAGGGCCGCTTATTTCAGTGAATCGCCACCATCTGACTCCAAGGGCTGAACTAAGCGGCTCTTGGCTTCTATTGGGCACATGAAAAACCAAATCAATCTCCCCCTCCCAAAAGCAAAGCAAAAATAAAACAACAGCAACAAAGCAAAAATAAAACAACAACAACATTTGTGCTGCGATGTTATGATTGTCGTCCAAACTTAAGATAATCCGTAGACAATTTTTTTATGCTCTCAAATGTACAATGCGGGGTTTGTGAGCCTACCGTGCCAATGTAGTCAAGCTATCACCGCGACTGTAGAAGGATTTTGTTTGTAGGCCAAAGATGTTTTCTTAATTAAAATGACACCAAATTAAGTAAACGATTCCTCGGAGACAACATTTCATAAATCTATCAATTCATCAATTTTCTTCAAAATAGACACAACAGAAGGCACTGCACAAACTCATCTGGATCCGTAGCCTTCTTGGATAATCTTAGATCCATTCCAAATGTAAAAAAATAATGCGGCGGTTATCTGGCGCCGTTGCATGTGCCGTACAACAATATTTCTCACTCACACATCGTTTCCATCTAAAACTTTTTAAGTGTACTTTCAAACGTTTTTTTAAGTTTTCTGAAACAGAAAAACTGTAGTTTTAAGGTTTTATAAAACCAATTCTAGCATGAATCATGACCGCGAGTTGACGCGAGCCGGACTGACAGTGGCGCAATCCTTAGGTCTTATACTGGCAGAAAGACGCCTTATATGCGCAACGCACTCTGCTGATTTTTTTCTTCTTCTTCTTTTAGTAAGGATACCTGACCCGCTTTTTTAAGCATCTATTTATTTGCTAAAATAGGTCATATAGCCTATTTTGGCAATAAATGGATGTATGAATGGACGGCTGGTAGTGTCTATACCCTCTGTACTGGGCGACAGATATGTGTCACCTAAGCTACAAGTCGTACTTTGGGTTCTAAACTATGGATACGGACCGTTTAGAGTCCACAGCAACCAGGCAACTTTCGTAAGCGTAGTCTTGTAAGCGTAAGCCCAAACGGTCAAAGCATCATCTTGAATCCGGAGTTCAAACCCGCTACTGTAGGGTTTTGATATAAACGGACGATGTATCGGTGTTAGGTATCGTTATCACTACGTCGTGGTGCACGTTAAAGACTCCAGGTCACCGCTATACAGCGTTTAACCGGCTTTGCTATGATCTCAAAGGCAGGTCGATATCTCGCTGTATAAACATTTACAACGTCCAACGTGCTGTGTGAGTGTTTTCGTTTTTTACATCTTCCAAAAATATTATTTCTTAGAGTATTTTTTATCACCTTGCTATCTTTGAGGCCATGTCGTTACCTACGAAGTGAAAGAGTGGTCCACAAGTAAATTTCCTGGATATAACGCCAACGCCGATTCATACTTTTAATATTAGAACAAAACAAGCACACAAAAAAATCCACTCTCGTGAAGAAGGAAGACCAGCAGAGCTGTACTCGATACACTGTGTGCTTCTTCCTCGTCGTAGTCTGTTTTTCGGGCTGTTTCCTACGATGAATTCCCACCCAACGCGCCGCCCAACTATCCATTCTTTTATGATAGCTGGAAAGGTTGACGCCATCTACGAGCGACGGCGCCAACCAGACTGGTTGTGTGCTTGCCGCCGTCGCTTATAGATGGTGGTAGCTGTCCAGGTAGGTTTGTGTCGACATACCGGACACGATCCTGGGGAACCTCGCCCTTAACAGCTCTGCTGTAAAAAACGGGGTGTTTTCGGTGATTATTTTGTTGTTACTCGTCAATAGAGGCCCACGCAAAACAAAAAAAAAAGAAAGAAATAAAATGTTGTCAGTTGTACGTGCCTTGTTTGTCTCCACTAACCCCTGCACCGTATTTCTTTCTCTCCCTGGTTCCGGCGAGCGCAGAAAGCCCGGATGGCGCGCATTCGGATCGCCAAGGCGACCAGCGGCGCCGCCTTCGTGAGCAAGAAGAAGGCGGTCGAGGCGAAGCTGGCCGCTCAGGAGAGTGGCCAGGACATGGACGACGGGCCGGAGGACATCTTCGAGCTGCAGCACCACCATCTGCTCAGGTGCCTTGAGAAAACAACGGTGAGTCCTCCGCTTTCCCCCGGGAAAGCACGGAGATGCATGGAGTAGTTGCGACGTTCATAAATCGTGGACGGATACAGCTGACTGAACTTTTTTAATTGGGCGGCAGCTTGCACCACCTATATTCTATTTTTTGCAAAAATCTGCACTGCTGACAAAGGCACAGACGCGAGGGCGTGACTTTGTATAGTGCCTTCGATGCGCGAGTTCTCGTGCATACGAGGCATTCTGCTGAGCTACGGCCCACGCACCCGTGCCTTTGTTTGCACTGTAGACATTTGTGAAATGATAGACAGTGATATCATTTGCGTAGAGTGACTATACTTCGTTTCAGCTTCGGTCCAGACGCAGCCGATGCTACAAGCGCGAGCATCTGGCCCAGAACAGTGCTTGCACTGCACGAGCGCGTGTGCTTGGCAGGGATGCTGAAAGCCCGGAGCTCGCGCTTGTAGCTTTGGCTGCGTCTGGACCGGAGCTGAAACGAAGTATAAAAGAGAACTGGGTTTTCCTAAGGTCTTCTCGTCCGCTCCACCAGACATCCAGGCCGACACGTTGCGCTCGCTCTTAGACTGTGTGCCTGAGTCGGGCCCGAAAATGCACATCCGATTTTCCCTCTGTGTTCAATGTGTGTGTGCGTGTGTCCTGTGCCCGGACGTCCAGGCCTCGTAGCCATCCCCCTTTACCCTTTTTTATTTTTTTCCTGTTTCGTTGTGTAATGTAGCACCGACTGCCTTGCATCAAGTTACAAGTTCGGTCCCAGCCTCGCATAATATAATGCTTTGGCTGCTGTTCCTTTAACGAAGTTCTTTAGTATCGCAGTATTGGGAAAAAGAAAAAGATCGCCTGGCCTAGGGTGCCTGCATGTCTGTCTGTCTCAGGGTGAAGACATCCATTGTTGCCCTGAATGTGCCAGCGCGTGACGCTCTCGCGCACTCGGTGCGTGACCTGGGCGGTAAAATGGCGTCTATGCATTAGCCCAAGCTACGCGCTCGAGCTGAGTGACACCAGATTCCCCGCGCTTCAGAGTGCATAAAAAAACGATTGGGCGGAAAAATGGCTGAGATGTCACCACTCAAGCAAACGCGCGCGTGTGTATGAAGGCACTCTAGCCTGGCCTCCAGTGCAATGAAGGTTTGACAGCATTACCACGTAGCCCCGTTTGATACGGAATGAACGGGAGAGAAAGGGGAGCAATAGCGCACCATTAAACTTCCTTACCCCCCCCCCCCCCTTTCTTTTTTTCTCTCCGCGCCGCGACGCCATTGATCGCTTGCGCTATGACGTCGAACTCACGCTCGATTGCTGACATGGCTCGCTACAGTGCAACCAACAGGACGTGCGCCATAGGCCCGTTGCTCACGCGCAGGGGGCGCGAGCGTGTCCACAATCTACACCAGACGCGACCATATAGTTCTAGCTGCACCATCCATGCGACATGACCATAAAAGCGAAGCTTCAACGTACGACGATGCACGAGCCAAGTCTGAATACAAGCGTCTGTCAGCACCTGTCCATGTGTGCTAACGTTTAAAATTAAATAAAAATAAAATAATTCTGCAGCTCGCGGCTTCAGCGTTTCATTATACATTCCTTTCAGCTTCATTATTTGTGTCGCTTTATTGAATAGAATCATTGTGCAAGTAGGTTTCGCTTTACGTGATAGCGAAGCCGAAGCTACAAGCAAAAGCATGTTCCCCTGAACGATGCTTGCACTGCACTTGCGCGCGTGCTTGGCTGGGACACTGAGAGCTTGGAGCTCGCTCTTGTAACCTTTACCATGCTGGCACTTATAATGGAACAGAGTATAGACAAACGTAGCGGGGGAGCCTGATGACGAATGTTCGAAATGCGACCATAAAATATTCTATTTTGCTCGCCTGGAGCGCTGTTTAAAGCGTGACAGCCACGGACCTAAAGAGATCACGAAAAAACTGCCTATCTTCCAAATTTTTCCCGACCGACAAAGAAACAACCACAAATATGGTCCTTGCAGGATTCCCGTATACAGCATCCGCTTTAAGATTGCCCATCTTATACATTCCATTAGCTCTCTTTGCGGAGCTCATTAGGTTGCTTCAATTTGCTTCAGAAAGCACTGCTACCTTGTGCTCCTGAAGAAACATAGTGTTAAGGCTGGACTCCATGGAGCCAACTTCGGCGGAATTGACGTGTCAAAGATCTACAATGACGTGCCCGCCGCGTATTCGCTAAGCACTGAACTCCATGAGACGAACAAGCTGCGAACTCCGCCGACGCGAACAGCGCGACTGTCAGCGTTGTCCAAGGGGGAAAGTGAATATCCACTGAAACAAACCACTCATAGAGCTTCGTTTAAGCACGTCATATTAGTAAAAAGCGCCAAACATATTCAACGAAATGAGCAAGTAGTCTATAATTATGTACTTTTGAGTCTTAATAAGCCTTCAAGTGTTTTGTTGGGGAAGAGATTGCCCTGATGGGCGGCGGGGAGAATGCTTGGTCTGTGACACCGTGCATAATGGTCAGGCGGAAGCCAAACCGCGTAGTACGTCCTGATTGGCCCGCGTCCTTCGCTGCGCTTCGGCCGCTTCCGGTAGCGGCTTTTACCGGGCGAGCAATGTTTAGCTCCGCTCTAAATGTGCAACAAAAAAGCAGTTTTTTGTGTGTGTGTGTGTTTTTTTTTACGCCGTTCGAGAAAGGGCGGAAGTTTTTCGGTTATTCGCCGCA
This sequence comes from Ixodes scapularis, assembly GCF_016920785.2. Classification (NCBI taxonomy): domain Eukaryota; kingdom Metazoa; phylum Arthropoda; class Arachnida; order Ixodida; family Ixodidae; genus Ixodes; species Ixodes scapularis. The sequence goes on along the minus strand of NW_024609857.1, from coordinate 20,309,250 downwards.
TATCCACTCCCTAGAGTTCGGTCCTTTTACGCTCCTTCTGCTGAGCGGCCGAGCGTATAATGTACAGATGAGCGAATTGCAACGGCCGGAGAAGTGCTTTGTTCACCAGCAATCTCAGTGACCATGATTGACCGGCTCTACAGTACAAAGTGTAGCAGACGACGGAGTCTGTGCAGCCGACTCTGTCGAGTCTGGCGTTATCTAAACCCGCGATCGCGCTGCTATTATGTCATTAAAACGACAGTCTTCAAATACTGCATGTCGCGTGCTTCTTCTTTCTTATGCGGTCCTGTCAGATTGACCATACGAAAACTTCCTTTAGGTAGGTTCCAAGCGTACACATGTTTAAAGCAGACATGTCGAATACGCTTGAGAGGCCAGTCCGCAGATAATGTTGTCTTCTTCTCTGCAGAGAAACTCTGTGTCTTTTGTATGATGTATGAAGAGTGTCACCGAGGCTTGAGAGTCACGTGATGGCAGTAATTCTACAAAAACACGAAAAAATACCAAAACGGGGGCGGGGGGGTACGGTTTGTTTTAGAGTCGCCTGCTTTCTTGTCCTCTTTGGTTTTTATTATATACACTGCCTGTCGCTTCCGGGTCAAAAGTGTTCGCATGTCTTCCAGGGACAGCATTATGTCGAGTAAAATGTCCAGTTGGATCGGCAGCGTCCGATAAGGATGTCAAGCAGCCAATGAGAAGTGAACAAGACTGTACCTAGCTATTAAAAAGGACGTGAGTAGGTGGGGGAGGGGTGATTCGAGGCACGCAACTTGGGTCGATGTGTCACGCGGCTTTGTTCTTTCTTCATCACAAGACTAAAGTCGAGAAACCGGTTGGAACTTTGGGCGTGTTTCCACGTCATGTAAGAGAAGCTGGTTAGGCCTCTATTCCGGGTTTATAATGGGGCTGTATTCTCATTTTGTCGTTTACTTTGGTACTTTTTTCTTTCCGGTTTCAAAAAGATGTAGCTTTGTTTTATTATTATTATTTGCAGCTAGTGGTAATCTAGTATTATGGATTGTGGCAGGGTGAAAAACCATCCAGATACAAAGCATGAAACTACAAAAGTGTGACCCTTAATCCCAAGTGTCGCAGTAAATGCGCTTCTGACGCACGACAGCGAATTCAGTGGCCTAGACCTCGAACACTTCAGGTAAAAGCAAGAACTGTGAAAAACATCGGATGCGAGTTCACGTAAAAAAATTGTAAACGATTTTGCATTTTCTTTTTCTTTTCTAAACGCTAGTTTGTTTTGTTTTGTCTTTTGTTTTGTTTTTATGGGTTGGCTATTAGATGTTTGGTAGTCTTGAGGAAGGAAGGTAACGTTATATTAGGAATTTTCTATTGGAAGCGTTTTGCAACCAGCACAATGAAACGAAAACAATAAGAAAAACGCCTGAACTAATATTCTATAATCACATTTATTAATTTAAGTTGTCTTTATTCGTTCCGCGAGAGCACCTTTTTTTCATTACTATTCCTATTTTTAAAAAATCTGAGACATTTTTAAAGAAAACAATGCATTAAAATACAATAAAAATATCTACGAAGAACAGTATTTTTTTTTCATTCCTAACTTCACGCAATACACAAGTTTCGACGTTTCATTTATTTTTCTCTTCGTCATTTTGCGCGTAATCAAAGAATATATATTGCACAGAAACGCAAACGTGCAGACTACTTTCGAGGTTACGGCGCGTTCATTCAACACACCCTAAACAGGAGGCCTCCGCATGGTCTCGTCTCCCTCCATGAAACGTCATCAGAGTCGGATCGCGCTAACTCGGCTATTGGGCCCGAGCCCTGCCTCCGACGCACTGATTGGACGCGAGCTTTAGCCGAACACTGACACAGCACTCGTGCCCAATCTTACGCCTCGATCGATCTGACTGTCATGGCGCGTGCGGAGGCCTTCTTCTGTCTAGATGGTGCTGGTTCATTGCGCTCGATCCGTTTATCGGCGATAGCAACTTAGCAAACGCACATCAAGATGCCAGACGCCGCGACTCTCCGCTTTTAGCGTTCAGTGGTCGGATTCATCGACTCATAGCGTTGACTGTACTCAGATCTATGCCCAAAACTAAGTAGAATCAGTATATTGTGGAAATTCGAGGCTTTTGTAATTAAAGCAAAAGGCAGAGCAAAACAAACCAAACAAGAAATTAGAGGAGAGGAATTTGACGTGCTGGCATAAATAACCTAAACGCGCGCGTCCCGATTTTGCCTCGTTCAATATATTTACTCGAGATGCCGCGAGGCTCTTGAGGTTCCAGCTCAAAATATTTCAAAATTTTCAGATTTTGTAGATGTTGAAATTTAAAGAAAAAAAAAATCCGAGGACTCCTAAACACTTCTTATGAGTCGTGAATGCGAAAGCATGAATACCGTTTTTCCGCTCTCTTAGTTGTCTGCGGCGTTGTGGCGTGAACAGCCACGTTTAGCTACTGTGGAAGTTGCTGCCGACGGATTCAGAGCCTGAATATCCAACGAGTCGAAAGATCCAACGAGTCAAGAGATCCACTTGTGGATATTCAAACTCGTTGGATGTTCAGACACGTTGGACATTCAAGCCTGGTTGGATCTTCCGCCTCGTTGGACATTCTGACTCGGAAATTCAGTCTCAATTAGACATTCTGTCTCGATGGACGTTCTGTCACGGTATACATTCCGGCCTTGCTGGATCTTCCGTCTCGTTGGATATTCAGATTCGTTGGAGATTCCGTCTGAATTGTTTCGTTTTTTTTTTTTTCGATGGATATTCCGTCTCGCCTGCCACGTGGCCAAGTGGATATCGTACGCGGAGCGGCATACAGTCTCATTCCTCTGGCTACCTGATTTGAGCAATGCATTTCGCAATGTTTACGTATTTTGAGCTCGTGGGTCTTCAAATTTGTTCAAAAGAATCTTGGTCGCTCAGGCGGATTCTAGCAAGCTGGTTAAATTTCTCTAAATTTGCATAACATCTACAACTGCTAAAGAAAGACGTACAACTTCGCGGAGCCTCAACTGCACAAATACCGAATATTTATATTAGAAAGATGTTTTATGTAGGTTACCGTTTTATTAATACATTTTCGGACAAAAAGACATAGGCTTCAAGAATAAAATGTAAACTCGTACAACGATGAGTGATTGGTGCACACCAGACCAACTGTTTTCATAAAAAAAAAACGCTACGGAGGCGAAGCTTCGTAGAGGGATATAAGTTCCCCTTTCGGCATGCGGCACCTTCCTCCAGATCTTCAAAAGAGGACAACGTGGTCAGCGGAAATATGAAATATTTATTCACTTATGCGTCAGTTATTAAACGACTACTGAAATAACTTTTACCGAGCCCCTGGGAGCACACAAATGTTCGTAATTTTGTCCACGTAAATGCAGACGTCCTGGTAGATGGCAGCATGGTCACTGGTCGATGAGGCAAACGCATCTGTTGAGTGGAGCCTCTCGATCGTTTCTTGCTGAGATGGAGTTTGATGTTGTTCTTGCCACAGCAAATGGGTCCAGCAAAAAAGTCTGATTCGATTCTGTTGGGCATGCTGCGCACCCTGAAGGAATTCAAGTTCCTTCTCGTATTTTCTTTAAAATTTGGCAGTCTTTTGCTTCATTTCTCGTTTAATGAAAGCTTCAATGAACAGTTTAAATTAAAAACAAAAGAGCTACTCGCAATGGAATGGGACAGCAAAAACTTTGAAAATTATTTATAATTAATTAGGTAGGTTTCATAAATTACATATTTGCGCTTTCGAAATACGCTTACAAGCAAAGCACAGCTGGTTTTATCGCGTAGAGCTGTCTGATTTTTCTTTAAAGCTTAGCTTGTTTTAAATAGGACACCCTGTATATTTTTGCCCAAGCCAGCCATTCTCTCCGAGAGGCCAAGACACCAGGGACATTCATTTTAAATTCGTCACAAAATTACGAGGATCACCGAGGTACACTTAATTTCAGGGATGCTTTTCCTCATTACTCGTTTATTCACAAAAAAAAAGCTAAGTCTCCTAAGAAACATTTCTACTGAACTACGAATTGCAAACTTATTTTTAGCATACTGTTACTTTAGGTTCTAGCTTGTCACACTGCACAGCACAGTAATATTCCACGTCTCCATATTAATTATCCAGTTTCATTGAACATTCCGACCTGGTTGGATCTTCCGTCTCGTTGGATATTAAGAATCGTTGGACATTTCGTCTCAATTGGATATTTCGTATCGATGGCTGTTCCGTTTCGCCTGTCACGTGACCCATTGGATCTTTCGACTCGTTGAAACTTCTGTCTCGATAGATATTCGGGCCGTAATCGCTGCCGACGGACAAGCGCGCGCTCTCGTGAAGTGGCCGCGCCGCGCTGAGCTCGGCCGTGCAGCTTCTCCGGAGTTTGCCCGGGTGGGCAGTGCAGCCAAGCCCGCACCTCTTAACGGCGACCGGGCCACTGCGTACGCTGCGCCGCCACGGAGAGGGCTTCTCAAATGGCGTTTTTTGAAACTACGCTGCACGAGAACGAAGGGGAGCCTCGCTCCTTGATGATCCGCTCTAGCAAATGGGAGCCTCTCCATCAGAAATCGGCTTCACTACGCTTCCTTCGAAAAGGGGCGTTTAGGTGCGGTTTGGCGAGGCTTCGAAGCTATTGACGTGAGTTCGCTCCATGAAACAGTTAAGGCTTTCGCATTTTTTTTTTGTTTCTTGTATGTTACTTTACAGCATGTGTAGGGAACGTAATATAATAAGATTTTGCGAAAAATATAATATGTAAAAAGAAAACAAATTTTGTGCACGCCTCAACGGCATGTTCGAATTTTGAAGTTTTCGTTTATGTGATGTTTGGTGACACCTACTACTCAAACTATAAATATCAGAAGTTACAAATAGTTTGCACCCGTAATAGATCATGGGAGCTATTGACTGATATATGCACAGCATAATGGGGGTCATATATTTCGCGTCCAAACTGCGCAAATATGGCTCCATTGACGTTTTGTCACTTGATTTCTGGCCCGTTATCTACAAAACTTGAACAGCTAAAACATTAAAATTTAGGTGACATATTTCTATTAAAACGTTATTTCGAATGATATATAAATCATTGCTTTATCTTAAAGATTAAAATTATTATTTCACTCCAAACTTCTTCTAAATTACAAAGTTAAGAAATTTCAGGGGCCATTAGAAAAAAAAAGTGAAAGGCGCTTACAACTCCCTGTAACGCCGAATTAGAGCGCAGCTCTTGAGGAGGAGGAGGGAAGGGTACTGGGGGGGGTCAAGTGACCTTGGGTGGGGGTCACGTCACCTAGGGGGTCACGTGACGATGACGATGCCGATGACGTCATCAGTAACGATGACGATGCGGATACCGATGACGTCACCAGTGACGTCACTGATGACGTCATCAGTGATGATGACAATGACGATGCGGATGCCGGTGACGTCATCAGTGATGATGACGATGACGATGCGGCTGCCGGTGACGTCATCAGTGACGTCACTGATGACGTCATCGGGGGTCACGTGACCCCAGGGGTCACGTGACTTGGGGAGCCACGTCTTTGGGTGTCACGTAACCTTGGGTGTCACGTGACCTTGGGGGTCACGTGACCCTGGGGGAGGGGTCACGTGACCTTGGGTGTCACGTGACCTTGGGGTCACGTGACCCTTGGGGAGGGGTCACATGACCTTGGGATGACCTTGGGGGTCAAGTGACCTTGGGATGACCTTGGTTACGCCGACGGCGACGGCGACGCCGACGGCGACGCCGCTCAAGCCGGGAACGGGCCCCTAAGAGCTGCGCTCTAAAAAAAACATCTTCGAAATTATTGAAATTTATAGTGATAGCTCCCCACCATATTTTTGTGTTTATTCATGAAACACATGTTGCATCATTTTGTTTCCTTCAAAATTACAGTGCTGCAAAGTGTACGTACCACGCCGGCATTTTTGCCCAATACCAGAGACGAGATTGTCATTTGATTCCGTGTATTTTTTCATTAGATTTATTTTTTGTGCTCTATTCGGGTAATGAGTTCAAGTTAAAGTATTTTACTCATTAAAACAATATTCGCGTTGCTCGCCCTTTTTTTTCTAAATTAACCAATAATCCTCCCTTCGAAATGACAAGTTTTATGAGCTTTAGCTGAACTTTTTCCACAAAAACCGTAAGAGAACTTAAAAACCGCTACTGTTCGATTTTTTTTTTTAGAGACACTAGTAAAAAATATTTACAGTGGTGCAAATTACATGCGAATATTTATACCTATGTTCGCAATGAAGTGGGAATGTTTGAGGCCACTGATCTTGTTACGCTGCTATATCATGACGGTTGTACGTCCGGCTGACCAAGGCGCACATGCGACATCATTGGCACTTTTAGCAAGTTGTCCTAAATTATTGAAACTATTTGTGATTATTGATTCCAATAAAATAAAGAAATATGATTTTGAAAACGTAAAAAAAGAAAGAGTGAGTAAAGATATGCCCGCGTTTTGCAAAAGGGTGTACTGAGAAGTCCGTTTTTTTTTACCTTCTTTAAACCAGACGGACGAATTTCTCTAAGAACTGACGTGTATCGCAATAATTCCTACGAGTGCGAGCAAACGGTCAGCTCCGAATATGGCAAATAGTAAATGCACGAATTGGTTGACGCTGTTTCACGGCCGCAGCGTTCCGGGAGAAGAATTCGAAAGCCCTTGTGAAGCAAGTTCAACTCCGGCTTTCTGATTGTCTCTTAGTTTGGGTATACGTAACAGCGAGCTCTTCTTGAAACAGCAGACCAAACTAGGCCTCAATTTATCCCGGTAAAACAGTCGATAATGACGTCGTCGGTGTATTTAAAGGGTGGCGTTCTAGCGATACGGACGGATGTTTTCCCGCCCTGCATCGCTCGACGTTACAGCTCGGAAAGCAAAGCAAAGCCGCTAAGGTTAGAGACCCACACGACCGTCCATGAAACCAATTTTAGAGTCCCGAGGTTTGAAGGGCGTCTGTTGTAACCCTCTTTCCACGTGCACGCAGTCTGCAGAGGGACATGCTGTCGCTTTGTCTCGCTGGTGGCACCGGTGTTAATTAAGCAACACTTTTGTCAATATACTGTCGTCCCCACGAGCCAACGCCGACGTCAAAATCGAAATGCCGCTAGGCCTAAACGCGACACGCGCAATGGTAGCGTCACCGACCTAATCAGCGCTAAATGATAAAGCCGGCGGCTCAAACAGAAAGCAAACTCCACAAGCCGGCGGTGGCCCCCCTCGTGAACCTGAAGAGGGGCTTCACGGGAACTAGAAATTACATGAAACTCAGGGCACACGCAATTATCACCTGTTTTCTCCTGGTGCACACTCATTTTCGGGCATAACTGTACACGTGCAAGGGATGTGACACTCGCATACGCCATATGGACGTCCAAAATTCCACCCTGCTGCTTAACAACAGTTAGATTAACTAACCGGAGCGGTTAGATTAACCGGACTAAGGGCTATGTTTGTGCACAATGGAGATCTATCGTTATTTGCCTTTATTCGTGTTTGGAGAACGGTATTCGAAAACGTTTCACCGATTTCCCGCGGGATGTTGTCCTCATTTGGTAAAGGTCGGGTCAAAAACAGTCACGTGACTTCTTGGGCGTACTCAATGGTCCTTACTATTGCATAAAATAAAATGAAACAAAAAAGACTCGCGAAAACTCCGTTCTCAAAAGGACGATGTGCCCAACGCCTAAAGTAAAAGTAAAATTAAAAAGGAAGTTAAGTAGGCCTTGCGTATTTGCGTTGAAAGCGGCCACATCACGACGTAAATGAAGAGCAATGATGGTCAAGTCTAGGACGCTTTGACTGTCATTGTTTCGGTCCCTTTTCGCTTCCCAGATTTTTATTTTTAGGGTTTCGTTCCCCGTTTCCAAAATTGGGGGAAAAGAGCGACTTAGTAGAGCAACCCGAGAGATAGAAAGAGAGATCGAGAGACGCGGAGCGGTGTTCACCGATGTCCTCCACCGCGCAGCCATCTTGCGCAGCCTTCTTTCTTTGTACTTTTCTTTACCCGCCACTCCGAGAACTCTTTGGGCAATCCGGCGCGCATCGGAGGTCGCGGAAAGCGAGAGTTGGAAAGACGCCCTCAAAATTGAATCTTTTAGCATCACACCGGGGATTCATTGCCCTTCTCTCCAACGACCGCGGCCATTCCTCCAATCCCCTTTCGCAACGATTTTCTATCCTTCTTTCTTGCTCTCGCTCTCTCTATTTCTCTATGACGCCCCCATCTCAGTTATTTATTTATCTTCTCCAAAAAAAAGTTTGCACACTCAGTATTAATGTATATGAGGCAGCTTTCGTCTTAAAGAAGTTTCTCTAGCGCGCATCCGGACGTACTTTCGAGACCCATTCGGGCTATCACTTAATATTAATCTCGAAGCGTTAACGTGGTGCAGTGGTGGCGCTCCCGTTTTATTTTTTACTTCCTACGTTGTACGTACCGGCGTATTTTTTTTTAATTTTTAGTATCTACTTTTGAATTTCAGTAGACGTAGGTGCGCACCACGCCTTTTTTGCGTCAGGGCCGTTTTTGGAAACCTCTGAAACCTCTTTAAATTCGCCAATATCGCGCGTACTTTTTTTTTTATATATCGTCTCCCTGAGGTTATCGCGCGTGGCTGGGAAAATGTGCTCTGCATATGGATAGGCTTTTCGGTGCGATTCCTTTTGCGCTAGAGTCCAGACACTCCGTGATGGCTTAATGATCCGGGCCCGAAGAAAAAGCAACAGGTAACGGTGCTTCGGCACGAGACATGATTTTTTAGACGAATTTTAGTGGAACATTTGGGCTGAAACTATCGACCTGTTTGGATATGTATCCACGGAAACGGATACCTTGATAGACTTATTTACGCTTTTATTGATGCTGCACTCACAACTTGACCAGAGCCAATTTTTTTTTTTTGTTTTTTTTTTCTTTGACTTGTAAGCTTATGGCTGTCTCAATTTGGATGGGGATTTCGATTCTTTCCAGGATGCACAAAAAATCGTGTCATCCGTAATAAATTCTAATGACTTAACTTGGAGCAAGGAATGGCCATTGGATTCGCAGAGAAGTTGAACCTGAAATGTGTGATCTTAACGAGTGATCCGTGAAAATGTGAAGTATCAATGTTCTCCAACGTGCGTGGTCTCCAATATGTCTTCATGTTCCACACGATAAAAAGAACGCTGCGAGGGGTTATGACAAGAGTGGAATATGTGTGTGACTGTGTCGCGGTAACAAGGCGCGGGAGCGCACATCACCGAACGCCGCACAAATTATTTTAGGTCACGGCTGGGTGCCTATAAGCTGTTTCTTGTGCAGTTCAAGTCGTATCACAACTCAGATCGTGCAACGCTCCGTGGCGTGTGTATAATATTTTGCGTGCCAAGGTACAAATCAGAACATGGCAATTTAGCTGTTCAGAGGCATCGCCGCAGCTTTCATCCACCGTTTCAAAAGTTATTTGCACTGCGAAGAATCACACTGAAGGGAGAGCAGAAGCTTCGCAAAATGTTTTGTTGGCGCAAGTATACTAATAACAAGAACTCACTTTCAAACGCCAAGCACTCAGAAGTTTTCGAATAACATCGGGATCACCATGTCCTAATACCCTTGTTTTAGGGAATTTCAGAGACCACCAGAGAGAAGGGCTTTAAAGGCTTCTGTGGGCGCTGCCGTAACTCACCTTAACTTCTCGTGTCCGCTTATTCCGTTCGCTTCACGTCATCACTTCGGTAATAAGACAAGTCGTTGCTTTTTTAGAACTAACAGTGTTATTGTCTCCATCGCAGGCTTGAGTAGCTTGACATCTGAGTAAGGCTAGAAAAGATCAGCGATGGCGTCTCTTCGCGTGCCTCTCAGCGTGTTTTGTGTCGTCGAGTCTTGAACGGGCTTAGGAGTGGAGACCTTCGAAATGCCCCTTGGTACAGAAGTAGTAAGGCTGGAATGTGAAAAGCAAACCAAAAAAAACGAACGAAATTCAAAACACTGAAAAATCGCCCCACGCTTTATTTTCAAAAAGCGCTATTTACTGCACGTAAATCGCAAACGTGGTTTTGTTAAAAGCGTATCTGCAATTTATGCATGATGATTTTAGTTTTATTTAAAGCGAAAAGCGCGAGCTATTTGCTTGGGTTCGAAATTTCCAGCGATTTTTGTGGGTTTTGTTTGTATGTGTTTTATAGTTTATACTCTTGTATGAAAACCATTTCAAAGGCCTTGAGACCGAAGGTTTTTGAAGAATCGGGGAACCAGCACATGTCGAGTGCATAGTCAGGAATTTGAGGATCGATTGGCAATATACCCTTGACTCTACTTTCGACCCAATGAGACAGGCATCTATCGAATTTTTACGTTCGAAACTCATTGAATATTATCTCGCTTACAGAAACTAAAAGATCCAAAACAAATAGCTATGATTCTGTATGAGAAAAACGTATAAACAATTCGTATTTCGAATATTTAATTTTTCACTAGACTACATACTTTTAGTATACATAGAAGTCCCCAAATAACTCGCGGAAACGTAAACACACTTCGAAGCACATTGCGGACTTCCTTTAGATGTATCTTTGCCTAGGTGTTGCGCTATTAATGTACACACAAATGTGCACACACACACACGCACACGCATACACACACACGCACACACACACCTGTTTGAGGGAACACCCTTGTTTTAGACACACACACACACACACACATGCCCTTGTTTTAGGGGACACCTTTGTTTTAGGGACGCACACACCCACACACCGGGTAGCGTAATTCCAGTTTAACGTTCAAGACAGGGTGCGGCAAACCGAGGTTAATCGAAATTAATGAGTACACATATATTTTCTTCCGCCTTCACGAGCGACCCCTAGCGGGAAACCAGGCCCCGTGCTGGTTTAGGGAGAACGCAGGAGTTCCATGTCCATTCGAAATCGCCGAGCCACGATGACACAAAGGCAAAAACGCCAAAAAGGGCTGTCGCCTGGTCACCGACGTTTCTACACCGCCGGATTCGAAAGGAAATGGATAATTACGGAGGGCTGTTTCTTTTCTAATTAACGTTTTAACCGCGTAGCCACGCACAGCCCGCGGGAAAAAAGAAGCACCGTGATTGTCTCGGAGCACTGGAATGTTTTGGAGCAACCGCCTTTTGGCAAACTGGGTCAGACAGTCCGCGAAGACGTTATAGCACGCTTCTTGATATTCGCCCGCATCCCCGGAGAACACAAGGAAACCATCTGCTACTGCAAGTAGCGCTGATACCACGTTTTTAATTGTTATACTCACTGACAGAATTAGAATGGCAGGGCACGATACGTCGAAGCGTTGTCGAAGGTCAGGAGCCCCCCCCCCCCGTTGGGAATGGGACGGCTGAAGGTGCTTCCTGCCGTTCTTACCTTGCCAGGAACCATGCGCACCAGGGAGTTTTTGAGATGCCCGACGACAATCGAGTCAAATCAGACTGCTTTGTTTCGATTACAGTGGGTGTCGTTCGAAGAGCAGACGCCCCAAACCCCCTGGGGACTCATCTAACTAATGTTGGTCTCACGCAAACAAAATATCAAGTCGTTTTTTTTATGGGTTACTTGTTTAAAAAATTAAAAGCATCGTTGAAGCGTATGAGTAAACAATATGTGCAAAAATGACACCAAAGCAAACGTTTCAAGCTCGCGTAATGTGCTCACATTCTTACGCTTTTATGCATCTGAGCGTGAACTCAGCCATATTCCGTTCACATCGTACGATTACTACGGCTGCACGGCAGGTGGTCGCCTTTCTGGACATAGCGGGGCTTGTGCCACCAACGTAGATTGCGTAAAATGTGGGGGAAGTTAATCTTGGCCCGGTTCTATGGCTCGGTATCTCAGTGAAAACAAAGAAGCTCAGTTATGGAGCCCTACATATTTCTGTTACAATAGTGGTCTAAGTTCCACGAGCGTTGCCTTTACCGTGGTAAGTTTGTGACAGCTTCCTGGTATTTCGAAGTCAATACAAAAATAAACACCAAATCCACAACCGTGGGGTTACGCAGGGCGACCTATTGTATGTACCACCACCTTGCGGCCCAGTCCGCTTAAAAGTTTTGACAAACAAGTTCAATAACCACTCTAAACCAACCCCCGCTAAAATGATCATCTATATAACTTCAAAGTCAAAGCAAAGTGCGCACCCCAGACCGACGATTGTTGATGTTCGCGTCGCCATGAAGACGTCAGTATCTGGAATATAACTCTTTCCTGATGGTTCGTGCTTCTATTATTGGCGGCGGTGGCCGCTTTGTCGTCCGCTGAACCAATTTAGCATTTTCGATCGAAAAAAATATTTTTCGTCGATTTTAGCTCGAGCTTTTGGTTGGTCAATCTGCGGGCCGAATAAAGATGCGCTCACACAATGTGCACTTCTGTATGTGTATAAGAAACGAAAAAGGTTCAGGGTACTCCGATCTTATCTGAAATCGATCCAAGTTATTTGCGTACAAGGTAGATGGAAAGCAAAGCAGCAGAGTCCGCTATTATTTCTGGAAACATATTTCACATTTAGTGTGAATTGTATAATGTAGACATATAAAATAAAATAGAGCACGAAGGGCACAACAGCCCGGAGATATTTGATAAATTATACGTTATATGTTTACACTAAGAACTTAATCAGCAGTCTATACCCCCGCGTCACTGTTTATAATTAACATTTTATCTGATGTATCGAATAATAATAATAATAATATCGTTTATTGCACGAACCCATAAAACCAGGCACAGACACGGGTTCATCAATGCCATCTAGGGCTTGTACGATGACCACCACCTTAATGAGCACGCTACTCGTGAAGTCAAACAAAAAAACACAAATCCTAAAACGATTTGTTTCTGGATAGATTTAGGTAAACAATGTTAATTTAATATGATTACTCAGAGCATGCGACACCACACTACCATCAAATCGAAAGCAGGGATACACAAAACATCCCATAAAAAAAAACAAGATACAATTTTCTCTCTATCGGTCTTGAGATGGGCCTTAGCTGGCACACTTTAAAGCTTTCTTTAATTTTGGCACTGACTTTATGTTAAGTAAGCCTTCGTGAAGCTAATTAAATACCTTTGGTACATTAAAAGGTCTCACGCCTTCTACATAACGCGTTGTTTTTCTGGGATATTGAAACCGTTGATTTCTCCTGAAAGACCTAGACACACACTTGGGATTCTTAAAAGAGCTGTCCCAGTAGTGCCTGGTGATAATGGTGTGCTTGAATAGCATCTAGAAATTAGGCAACTAACGCGATTTAAACAAGTTGTCCTCTGAAATAAACTCCGAGTTGTAAGCTACGCTTCTCGGCATACCTTTCATGACACCATCAATCGTGTTATGCCATCGCCTGGGACAGTTTCCAAGTGAAGTAATGTCATGCCTTAAAATACTTTATCTCAAAGCCTGCATAATAAGTATCCTAATCGACATCGGGACAAGCACCTTAATAGAATACAATAGACAGGATACCCTTCTTATTTGTTTTTCAAATATTTGGCATCTGCGTGTTCCTGAATAATCTAGAATCGAACGCAATTCCCATGTACTTAACATCACAAATATATTCAACAGGAACACATCTACAATCTGCACAACGTGACGTATGCACAATCAAGAGCCTACCTAGGCAAACACTCCTTAGCGAATTTGTAAAACAAGCAAGTTTTGTGTTTGTGCAATTGATATTAATAACATGTCACGCAAACCAATCCAACAGGTGCATAGCGTCATCCTGCAGCATATCTACTGCGGTACTGTATTGCATACGACGAGATAAAAGCAGGGTGTCATCCGCGTACTGATAAAGGGTACAGTTCTGACTACAAGATTGCACGTCGTTAACATAAATGTTGAATATTAGAGGGGACAAAATAGAACCCTGCTCAGCAAACCTTTAGAATCTTTTTTTGTCACCAACCAAAGTCATCTGAGACTGGTTAATTAAAACGTTAGTAAGAAGTGAAATAACTGGACCTCTGAAACCCTAAAGGTTCAGTTTTTGAAGCAGTATTTTATGACTAACCGTGTCGAACGTCTTGGATACATCACGAAACAAAGCACAGGAGATTTGGTTATTGTCAAAACTGGTGTTCAACACGCCCCATAGCTTTTCCAGTAGAGGCTGTGTGCCGCGACATTACACAAGGCGTCAAAGTTTCTTCGGAGCTCACCCATCCCAATGTTGGTGCTACCTGCGGGTTTGTTGGAGCTGAGGCCGTACATTAAAGAAAACATCTCCTGCCTGTCCAAGCACGTAAGGAAAGCAGACGGAGCTACGATTTTCTTTGATGTTCGGGTTCTTTCCTCTTGATTTTTGACAACTCCCGAAAAAAAAGCGAAACATGCATTAAAGTCGTTTGCAAGTGAGAATGCATCGCGCCCAAAACAAGTCTCCAACTGGGAGGTTGCCTTAACAGGAATCCCGCGGAGTTTGTTAATAAGGCTCCGTGTCTTGGCAAAGTCACGAGATGATTCACGAAATTTGTTCTTGTAACGTCTTCTTTTCGCCGAACGCAGCATGGCTTTGGCACGGTTTTTGGCTATCTTAAATTCTTGTCTTAGCTGCTTACTGTTTGGGTTATTCCTGCTGCGAGCCCATGCCAGCTCCTTTTGCTTATTTGCTGCCAAAATGCCAGCATCCAACCACGGAAGGTCAGGTTTTCTTTCTCGAACTCGCACCTCTTTTAAGCAATTGGGTGTCAAAGAATTTAGAACTTCAGTAAGCCTGTCATAACGTTCGGATTTACTTGACAAGCCAACGAGATCCTCCCAGCGGTAACGCCCGATAAGCTCATCATAGCGTTTCGAATCAAGTATCATGATTGTTTGTCGGGGTTGGGAGCGCTCCGGCAGATTTTTTCCAAAGGCACGACGACGCGCAACAAAGAAATTCTCCGCCAATTTCTGGCCAATCACGGCTCATTTGATTGAAGCGTCAGGCGCTCTTATGTTCAAATGATCCATACAGGTTTACACCAACATGTTCAAAAGATGTTCTTCTCTTGTGGCCGAGGCAATCAGGCAGTCAACTCCGAATTCCCCAAGCAAGTTTAAGTAATCTACCATGTGGTCATTAGAAAGTATCAGCGTGTCGATGTTAATATGTCCCGTAATGCATAGACACCGCTCAACCTCCAGACCCTCGAGTTTCATCCGGAGCTCTTGAATAAAGCTGGCAATGCTATCAGATGGGGTTCTGTACAGAGCGAGCAGAAAGAAACTACTTTAAAAGTTTGTCATTTTTAGAGCTAAGTATTCAGATGCTTCCAACGTGAGATCTTGACGTTTTGCGTGCCACAAATTCTTTACAAATACGGCTATACCCCCCCCCCCCCCTTTCTTCTTCCGTGTCGTGTGAAACAAAATGTACTAAAACCATCAAGATGATAACATTCAGTTAATCCCTCATGAGCGTTGATCTCCCAGAGTACAAACGGATCAACGTCGTCGGTGACATCTCTTATCAAAAAAACAGAACTGATCCCAATATTTTCTAATGCTGCAAATATTTACGTGTACCACAGTATATATGTGGTGCCGACTTTTAAGGCTCTAAAAATTCGATAGCTTAGAAAAAGAAAACTGAGACAAAGCCATCAAGTTACATTATGTTTTCCAGATCAGCGTGTTGGTAAATTCGGATGGGACGGTCTTTCTCGTCTCTCTTCGCAAAAACGTTGCCGTCCCTCTTTCGTACAAACTTGAAGTTCATTTCTCTGGGGCGGGAAGGAGCCATCCAAGAGAGCCCACGGTTGAACCTAGTGAGGTTGTCATTGAAATACAGACGCTGCAGCATTGACCCCTGGTTTAGTGCGTGAAATCTACCACAATACACTTTTTCTTGCCGCCAACCGGTTGGAACCTGACCAAAACCGGTGCGGTCTCGCTTTTTCCGCTCGGGAGGAGGTGTGCGGCAACCAGATCGGACGGCTGGAAATCGGAGACGCCCGCCTTGCGCGCAATGTCTGCAATGATTTCCCCAAGGTGTTCCCGAGGTCGCTGAGTCAGGCCGTGAATCTCCAGATTAGGGAGGCGGCTGTACCGCTCGTCGATGTTCAGCTCTTCTTTGAGAGCCTGAATCTCTCTGGCCTGCTCATGCATATGTCCTTTCAGCTCAGTCACCTCAGCCCTGACCTCATTAATGACCTGGTCATTAGCCGTGACCACCGCCAAAAGAGTGCTGTACTGGACAGAGGAAAATTACATCGAGGCCTGAACTCCCCTGATCGTCTCATTCATCCCCTCGACGACGGGTCTGAATGCCAAAAGGCTGTCCACCTTCGAGCGAAGCTGCTGAAGCGAATCTATGCTAACCCTCATCAGCTGTAGCTCTTCCAAAATTGAAGAGAGCTGGGACACCGATGCGTCAGCGCCTACCACTGCGGATTTGCGCACATTCGGTGTTCCCGCCGTCGTTTTTCCCAAAGCACGATAGGAACAACATTGCCATGCCCCTCCGCTTGTTGTTAGAAGAGAAACTTGTATGCGGCCCAAAATACGCTCCTGATATATTTATTGAGTTCTGTCTTCGACAGAGCCGCTGCCCATCTTTGTGCCCTTCACCGACATAAGAAAAAAAAGCGACGCCAAAAGCTCACGCAGACTAATGGGGAAAATGGCGGACAGTGTCCATCAACATGGTTGAAATCTGCTTATCGTAAGGAAAAGGTAACTTCGTGAAACCTCCCTGTAGCATTCAAAGAAGAGGTGCCCTTCAAAATAAATCAGCTGTATAAAAATGAATTACTGATGTAATTCATTTTTATCTAATCAGCTGTATAAAAATGAACAACGACCGCACGAATGAAAGCGCTGTCAGCTATGCGGTACAGATTCCAATTCAACTGACACAGTCAGTTTCTACTCAGCACATCGTGCGATGCCTAAAGTCCGCCTTGAACTTCAGATTGTTTCATCCGTTAGGTTTACCCTCCCGATCACATGCCACATTGCTTTCTTGATTCAAGAAAGTGCCTGCGAAAAACTAGGACTATTGTGGAGCCTTTCGTTCCAGAGCGTCCCTTCGTCCCGATTTCCCATTTGAAGGGAACAACCTTTTTTTCTTCTTTCTTTATATTTTGTGTGTGGCCGTCACCGCCGAGTGGCGGAGCGCTATTACGTCGACAGCCCTCCGCGTCCTCGGTCGTCTGCTAATAATAGCTCGGGGGCGACCCAGCTCTCGCATTGTCTCGCGCTTTCTCGCGCGCTCCCCCGAGCGAGTTATACGGCCGAGATGCTTATGCAGGCGACCGGCGCTCTTTGGGCGGAGAGGAAATCTTTTCGCGAGCCTCTTTTATACCTCGCGCTCGCGAATCGATGGAGAACTCGGTCAAAGAACGCCGCCGCAGCCGGAGAAAGAAAGATAGAGCCAGAGAACGAATATGACGGAAAGAAAGGGAAAAACAAGCTGCGAATGTCGGCCATTTTTACCGTCGGTCGCTCGTTGTCGTACGCGCCTTATTTATGAGTCATTTCGCGAGCGGTTCTCCCTTAGCCTGTGCGTACGTTCGTTCTGCGAGGCTGTCGTTTGCTGTTAGGTTTCTGGCGTGGCTTTGCCTGCATTGCGCGCGGCTTTGAGGGTACCGTACGTCGACGACGACGCTTCGTGGATGCGGGCGGCTGCGAGACGCTAGGGTTTCGATAAGCGTCTTACGGGCGGTAATAAACGTCGAGCCAGGGAATCGAGGGAAATTGACTTTAGGTGAGACTTTGGTTCCTTTTCATTCCTTTTTTTTTTTTATAGAAGCGGAGTCTGACATTTCTGATGGCAGTTGGGATCTGTGCGAGGAGACAAGGCGCCTCGAAAGACAAAGATTAAAAGGCGAAGGGATTTGGCTGGGTCGTTCTTTTATATTGTACACGGTGTCTGACTAGAAGGATATCTTGGGGTGGCCGAGGCCGTTAGGACCGGCAGCTGCACCGATGCTATCGCTGGTGCGGCCGTAATTAGGAGCTTTGTGGGAATCGTCGTTGAGCAAGAGCAGCGAGAATCCGAACCATTCCGCTAAACTAGACGCAGCAGTATGTTCTTTGTTCTGCTCAGTTTGCGCGAACCAAAAGCGTCGCCGTGGTAGGCTCTTCCATGATTGACTGAGAACTCGGTTTGACGTTCTTTTAGAGAAATTTTGCTTTCATTGATAATAATTAGGGTAGTGTCGAAACATCAAGTCCAGTAGCGATAATGTTGAGTACGCAATGGCTACCAGATCTAACAGTGCTTTTTACGCAACCTGTGGAAGTTGTCGCGCGCAACTGATGAATGATGATGAATCACAAGGATCACAAATGCACTCGCTAATTTTTTTTTTATATATATACAGCGTGTAGCAGTGTCACCATACTCTGGCAGGGCGAACTCACGCTGTCGGAACATCTAAAGTCTAATTAACCGCCTATGCATATTCTGGTCGCGAACGTTATGAGAGGGCATCATAAACAAAATGTCGTCATATGCAAAATAAAAAATAATAATAATGCGCAATGTTGTGTTCGTGTTAATAGTGTCGAGCAGTGTACATACTAAGGTCGTGGGCGACTCAATCATTTCTGTATGAAGAGGGCAACGAACACGAAGCATAAAGAAACAAACTTTGAGATTAATACTGTTAAACTCGTAGCCCTTGTTTTAAAAAGAGCGTCAAAGCGCCTTCTTTTTTTGTCCGTGTCTTTCTCCTGTAAGCCTCGTAACACGGCAACGTCTACGCACAGGTGCACGACTAGGCTTCAAGATTGTTTGCATAGTCGAGCCGTATGGAACGATAAATGAGAAGCTGATAGCCCATACACAATAATAATTAAAACAATAATAGATAATATGCAACTGCTGGTTCGTTAGGCATAACCCTAAGTGAGTCGCCTAAAACAAAATCCATCAAAATCGCAATTTTCCGGGAGTTTTACTGCAACTTGCTACAAGGGTACTAGCCAATAGCAACTACTACCGAGACCGGTTATAACGAAGTCAACGGGAATCGGAAATCACTTCGCTATATCCACTATTTATTTATAACCGACTTCGGTTATAACGAAGTGCAAAAGGGAATGGGGAATCGTGATCGCTTCGCTGTAGCCGTTATTTCGTTATAACCGACTTCGTTATAACCGGTCTCGACATAGTAGAAGGCCATCTTCTTTAGCGTCATAACATTCGTCGCTTACAAGATATAAGAACAGCGGTGATGTCTTTCAGTTGTCCCGCCTCCAGCGCGAGCTTCCTTCGATAACGTCTCGGCATCTCAGAAGGCTCTAGCGTGCACGCGCACCCGAAGTACGACGGAAGGCATAGGGCGCGTATGCGAAGGCCGGACGTTGCAAAGAGACGTCCCGCCGCTCTCACCCTGTTCGTAACTATGTTGGACCGAGGCCTTAGTTGGACCTACGCCGCACCGCCACATACGATCTTGCGTCCGCGTTTCGCGAGCGCGTGTTGCAAATTTTTTTACAACAAAAATCGATGCTGGAGCTCGTCGACGCCAAGACGCACACGTCTGCCGGTTTTGCCGCGTACCCTCGTCGAGCTTCGCGTGTTCGCCGCTTGGGGCGGGTCGGAGATCCACTGTCGATGGCGCTATGGCTGCGCGCGCACAATCGAGGCTCAATGAGACGCGCGCACCTGCTGGGCTGTGGATATTCCACGAGCTGGGCTGGGGAGTTTGTTTACTTCGGTGAGGAGTATAGGCGGTACAGCGTTCCGGCGCGTTTGTTGGGAGTCGCGCCGTTGGGGTTAGATAACTCACTAGTTCACGAGCCACTGCCGTTAGGTGTAGCTGACGCTCTTTGTTCCGCCGCTAGGACCGAGAGTTCGTGGAGCTCGAGGTGCCGTACAACGGGCAGCCGAACCGTCCGTCCTCGACGCCTCCTCTGTCGCCAGTCCCTTCGGTGGGCTCCGAGGACAAGTCGCTGCTCCAGTCCTGCTGTGGACGCAGGTGCTCCAAGAAAAAATATCAGGTAGTGCCTACGGTCACTCACCACCTTAGCTCGTAGAAACACCTCTCTTCCTCTCTCTCACTCTTTCTCTCTCTTTTTCTCGAATTTCTTCTCGCCCTTTTTTCTTTTTACATCCCCTCTCTCGCTGATCCGGTAGTCTGTAGTGGAATGTAAGCATGCGCATTTGGTCATTTATAAATTTGTGTATACATCCTACCGGGTGCAAGTTCGCCGACAAAGGTAAAATTGTAAAATAAAACGTATGCAACGAACAAAAAAAAACAACAACCGAAGGCTTCATAGCTTTCGCGCACCACATGAGTAACGCCGAACACAAGTTCCACCTTCGGTAGCAATGCCACGTTCACAGAAGTTCGATTAGCCAGAACCGTGCTAGCACCAGATTTAGAGAACTTGTAAAACAATACGTGCACCTTTAAAAAAAGAAGGAAAAAAAGGGGGAAATGGGAAGGGGGGGGGGGGGGGGGAGGGGAGGGGGCTGAGGGCGAAGGGGATAAAAGGATAAAATAATCTACAGGTATTCTAACACGCGCCTACATATATCTTACTTCAACGTATGAAAGGGGAAATTCAGTAACGTTCCACATAACACCAGATGTTTTTTTTTTTTTTTTGTTTTTTTACTACGGTTTTTGAGGTGAATTGGAGTATAGCTTTCGCTCCACTGCCACCTTAGTGTTAGGGGGCTATATAGCACAACAATAGTTTTTCCCCTTACTTCTTCACCTTTCATTGTGTTTATTTATTCATATATTTTTTTATCTCTTTCTCTTTCTCACCTTTTTTCTTTTTCTCTTTCTCGCTCTCGCTGATCTATCTATACACAAATCGTCTTTTCCCTCTCACTCACACTTCTCACCTTTCATCCCTTTCTTTTCCCGATCTCTCGTTCTCGCCTGCAACCTCCTTCTCTCCTGTTCTCTCGCCCCTTTTCTACGAGCGACTCTTGTCTCCTGCCATGCACTTTCTTCTCTTCAAGTAGTGTTAGTCATTTCGACTTTTTCGACGGTCATGCTGCCTGTGCTATGTTTGAAGGTCGATCTAAACCCTTTATTCTTTTCACTTTCTTTTTTTTTCACTTCGTGCGTGACTTCATCTTAACGCTCTAATCGATAAGTCTGTGAGTGTGTGTGTGCTTTCGTTTTTTAATCGTGAAAACATTGATTTTTGTTTTGTCTTGATTCTTCAATGCATCTAGGATTACCTATAGCATCTAGCTAAGACAGGAGCGAAAGCCAGGTGATATCTCACCAGTGTTACCTGATAATATCGAGAATATAGAACTGGGCGATTTAATTTGCTACACACTAAAAGAAAGACAAAAATGCTTAAAAGCATAAAAGCGTTTTTTTTTTTTGTTACTTTCCGTTTTTGTTTTATTTACTGTTCTTTATGCTATTTTTGACCCTTGGTGTTGCCTTCTCGTTCACTTAATAGTTGCTTATTTATTTATTATTGTGTACTCTATTTTACCTGATATTCACGCTAGCTTAACGCTTACTCGTCTTTTCAGTACTACTGCGGCGTGACATGAAGTGAGACCGACAAGTGACAGCGGATGCTTCTTGTCCAGCTTGAAATCTAAGCACAAAATAATTTTCGTCGTGGCATTTATTCTTTTATTATTATTTTTTTTTATGCTGCAAGATTGCACAAAACGCTGGTAACTGAATGATTACATCGATGTGCCTGTACGGTGAAACACCGCTTGCTTGTACGCCGACTTACACAAAACTAAAAGTGTTGAGATAAAAAAAAACTGTTCCGAACAAACCGCTAATTTTCAAACTTCACTCACCACAACATTTGAAATCGACAATCTCCACGAAACAAGAAAGACATTCACGAAACAGAGATGTAATCACCCTATACAAACATTTTGAACAAGCAACTTCTAGAATATTTTAATACAATAGTCAAAGAACCTGACACTATTTTTTGCACACTTTTTAACGAGAGTCATTAACGAACTTTTCATGGTGATTTTTCCAACCGTTACCATGTTACGCGCTTCAACAACTTTGCGACCCTCACTGAAAGATGGCTTCTCCTCTGGGGAGGTCATTTTCCAGGGAAGCGCCCCTACAAGGGGCATGCTTATGAGCCGCGTCTACCTGCCACTTTACTGTGATCACTAGATCATTCTTACGAGGTTAAATTCATATTATACGCAGCCATTTTGTGACAATGACACCGAAGTGTTTACGAAGTGCGGTAATAAAGTGTTCGATACTGTAGTATTAATAATAAAAAATAAAAAATAGAAATTTGGTACAGGGGTACGTGTTTATTGATTCCCTCAATACCCCCTTTCTGCCACTACTCAGAATGCTGCACTTTTGCGACGCGTGAAAGGCTGCCGCCTCGTGCTACTGGCGCCACCTGGCGCAAGTTCCGGAAAACAGTGCAAGAGAGGCGAAAGTGGGGATTAGGCTGAAGAGCGTTTTTCCGCAGTTTCAGGCATCCCCAGTGTTTCGTAGTAGCGGCTGCTGTGCAGCGCTTGCAGTGCGCAGAGAGCACAGCTGTCGTGTTACAGCTAGAACTGTCTTGCGTAGTATATAAATACCAAAGACAGTAGTATGAAATTAACGAATCTTAAACTCTGTTTTAGGTTCGGTAACACATCCATATCTGCCAGTCTCTGTCACTGGGCTTGAAGAATAGTACAATTCAAGTAATGCTTGGGTGAACTGATACGACTAAATTACTCACGTTGCTATAGGATTTCGGACTGGGGTAATTTTTAGGCCATTCTCTGAGAAAGGGCGCATCCCCATATTCTTCCTCCCCGGATTGCTCATTGTCCAAACCAATTAATCGCGTGACGAGAAAGCGTGATTTAGGGCCGGTTTTAATTGAAACGTTTTGCGGCTCTAAATGTAGCTGGGATGTTGGCAACATAGTATTTGGGACTCCGCCGGCACACTTATTGCAATGAAAAAGTAAGAACTCAGTATTCATTTATTGACTCACGTACTCACGCTATCCAGTGAAAGTATAGGGACACTCGGATTCCGTCAAAGCGACACTTCCGTCCGCAATGAACGCCAGAGACGGGAGTGGCTTCGAATCGCATGCCGCGAGCGGTTCTTAGAGTTTCGCTCGATATCCTCGAAGTGACGACTACGTCACCGGGAAGCGCGAATGGGTGTCAACTACGAAAGAATACTCGTACTGATTGTTCCGGTTTAAATTCCAATTCGTCATTTTCTTGCCGCACTGTGTACGTTTTTGTAACATAAAATGTATGGTTAGATAGTATGCTCGGCCTATACTTCCATTATTATGTGTACACCTTCCGCACTTTGTCACTTGTTAGAACTCGACAGCATATAGCACTCATCGTGAGTACTCGTTATTGATCAAAACTATTGCACTCACGTGTGGCGAACAAGACATACAACATTGTCGTCTAAGCGCGGTAGGTTGCTTGGCAAAGGTTGTGATGAATTAGTTATCATCGTGTCCGCTTCTTCCAGGATGAGCTTATTTTTCTTGTATTTGCGCTTTTCGCTAAATGTGTGAAAGTGTCTTCTTGATACGGCACAATCAAGCATTAAAAGTAAACTGTTGACGTTTCCAATGTTCAGAGAGTGTTTCATTGAGCGTCTGGCGTACTGGGGTCCGGCATTGCGACACCCAGGAGTGCCTTTGAACTTTACAACAGCCTACGGGCACTGCGAATCGAGTAAACAAGCACAAACAAACAACCCAGCAAAGTGCCCGTAAAAGCACAAAACGGATCTTATATACCACATGATGACAATACAAATTTTGCAGCAGTAAAACCAAAGTATACTCGTTCAATATTCCTTGCTTGGTACGTATAAACATCTAGTAATTTCATTTCGGGGCATACATTGGGCTGATACTAATTATGTCGGCATTTACATGAATTAACTCCTTCCTTCTATTATTTTCTAAAAAAAAATGCACGTTTTTTTTTGCTACTTTCACGCCTATTTTTCTAATTACAGCGAGTCAATTTCGCAGTGCTATCGAAGCCGGCGCTTACCGAGTTACGCAATAATAACCCAGTTACAGGATCGACATGAGCACCAAATAACACCAATCGTTTGCTCGCTTTTTTTTCCCTTTTTTTTGGCTCGATGGTTGTTAGGCCGTTAGCCGATCAAAAAAAAAAAATGCGCGCGTAATTTTCGTATGGCTTTTTTTTTAATATTTAATTCTTTCACAAGGTGATATTTAGCGCTAAAATACTCTTTCGACTAAACTTCCAACTTTCGTTTTTACCCGTGGAGGTGCCCGTTGTTCCAACTCGTTTTACAGCCAACCTTTCTTTTATTCTCACACTATGTCATTAGTTATATACTGCTGTACACTTCAATTGCCCTTAAGCCGCCCTCCCACTGCCCACACATCATACAAAAAGTCTCAATGTACGCTGCAGGCATAACAGAAAGTTTTAAGGGACCGTTTTTGCACATGCGATACGGTACGATGGGCCTTCCGGTACGAACTGCGCACGTGCTACCGCAGAAAACTGGCGCATGCGCAGTGCGTACCGGACGGCCGATCGTACCGTATCGCATGTGCAAAAACGGTCCCCTAAAACTCTCTAGGGGGGTGTCTGCATATTGTCCTTTGCGTGATGCATTAGCCGCCTGACCGCGCTTTCATAGGACACCCACTACCATGTAGCAAGAATGGGGCTTTCCCTTCTTCCCTCCTTCTTCTATCAGCAAACTCCAGATTGAAAGCACGGCCACGACATTTCAGCCCTTCCCAGACGTCCCTTGTCAACGTTGTAGCGACTTATGGGGGCCCGTCTGTAATTGGAGACGCTCGGGATCTACTCGCAGTCCGGGCATGCGAGGCGCAGACCAGGAAAATTCGGCCCTCCTCCATCACCCGGCGTCTCGCGCGGCAGGAGGGATCCTCGTCCGAGATTTGATTTACGAGGCAAGAGCGGCCCTCATTAAAGTCTCCGGCCTCCTTCGCACCCCTTTCCCCTTCCCGGGCTGCCCTCTTCCTCCTCTCCCTCTCTCTTTCCGCCCTGACCAGAGCCAAAATCCGCTGTTTCGCTGCGGCCAGGCGCGGTCAGAACCCTAATTATTCTCGCGCCGTCGTCATCGGTGTCCTCTAGGTTGGCAGAATGGGTTTCTCCCCGAAGGCGAGGGGCTTCTCTTTCATTCGCTCCTTCTTGAAGCCGTTGGAGTCCTCGGAAATTGGAGATCTTGAGGGGGGGGGGGGGGGGGGGGGGGCGTATTTGAGCGAGCGGCGTTGGGTTCAAATGGGCTCTCCCTGGCAGGCTACGTGTGACGGAGACTGAACCGTCGCAACGTACTATGGAAATTATGCGGGCGTTCATACGACATTGGTAGAACGTTATGGCGTCTGGACACGACGTTCTGGGAGCAAACAACTGTGTTTTCATGGTGAAGATTTCCAAGTTCTTCGACAAAAAAAAAAAAACTGCGGCGTCGAGAATGTTTTCATTCCCCATGGCACTTCTTTTCATTCGCAGCACGAATGTTTTCGAGGATATATTAAGTAAAAATCGAAGGGGAAAATGGGGAAGGGACAGTACGTCAGGCGAGTGTACAGTATATTGAAAGTAAAAAAATGGCATGGAAAGTATAATGAGTATCCAGAAATAATAAATTGTAACGAAAGTATTAATCGAAATGAGCCGAAACGAAAGGGGGAATGAATGCGGACGTGTATGAAGTACTGTAATACTAGCCTTCGCTGCGCCCAAGACGGTATTACAGGAAGCGTGCATGAGTAATATAGAAGATGCATAAAAGCTGAAGCAATGGCCTAAATATGAAAACATTTAATTACTGTTTTTGTTCCCAGTTTTACTATTAATGCAGGCACCGTGGGTAATTCACTCATGCGGGGACGTGATACAGCGCCTCACACCAGAAATCTGTCGACACATTTCCCAGCGCATCATTGCAGCCTCAGCACTGGAATCCGGTTTTTGTTTCGCACAACTGTAAAATTGTATATATTTTTTTTTCTTTTGTGCCAGCATTACGCCTGTAAACGAAAATACCGTTGTATCCGCGCGTAGATAACTTCAGCCGCGGATGACCTTCCACCTGAGTTTGCCTTGTTGCTACGGATATATCAATTCGTAGTATTCGTGTGTATTAAATCAAAACCTCTATAAATCTTTCTTTGTCCTTGTACGGTTAATTTATCTTGAGCTTGTTGTGTCTAAAATGACATAAACCCGTTGTTTACTTGTGCTGCATACCAGGGTATAGCTACTGCCACGAGGTATAAAAAGCTACCATAATGCGTGAGTGAGTTTTAAACTCACTCGCGGAAGATATCCTTTTATTCAGCGAAGCAGAACGTCGGTCACATATGCCGCGAGAGTATATACAAGCAGACAAGTGAGCCAGGTATGCGCAGACGCCTTGCGCAGACATAGAAATTGCTCTTAAGTTTTCTTTTTGCCCTTTCTACTACAACACTCAAAGAAATGTATGCATGAATTGTAACCGAATTTCAAGACGTACGCTCAAAATGTTACCAACAAACAAAAACGTTCCTCGGGAACACGGAGCATTGAAAAAACCGCGCCGAGTGTCAATGCGCGTGTTACTTAAATGTTACCTATTAAAGTACAAGACCTAGCCCAATGACATAATTTCGGCGGCATAAAAATTTAAAATATGTGCCAATTTTAATTTCTCAACGCTGACTCGATTAACTAAGAAAACTGACAGGAATGTCATGTCTGAAAAGGTGGTCACTTCAAGCTGACGGTACTTGCATTTTACATGCAATTTCAACGAAACTAAAACAAACAACAACCACAAAAAAAAAATAATTTCATAGATACCTTTGAGCAAGCAAGTGCAATCCAATATTGCGTAGCGATTTTTATAATTCAAGGTGAGAATCTCACAACAACGAGTGTCGAGCCAAATATAACCAGACCCCAGGTTCATTTCTACTGGCGAAACTTTTTCAGTGTGAGAGCATGTTTGTTTTGTGTGTCTGGTTTTCAGTGTGTGATAAAATCGTAGTGAGGTCTTGGATTCCGAACAACAGTGCGCTTCGTAACGCTTTTCGTTTGACGCTTGCGCCATCTCCCGGCAGATGCAGGTACGACATATCCGCCTGTTTTCCATGCGCCACCGCTGGAGGGCGCGATGGATCGTCTCGCTCTGCGTGAGTACGGAGAGACGGCGACACGCGCACACCACAGCCTACCACTTTGGTTCACCCGCCTGTCACTGTCTGGCGCCACACGACGCAAGGCCGTTCTGTATTCTCGGACACTGGGGAGGTCGAGGGCAGTTTTTCTTTCTATTTAATTTGTCAAAATACTGCTTTTAACCTTCAGCAAAGTTATACCATATTGTTGCAGGAATTAGTATAAAAACAATATAAAAAAAAGCCGTAACGATGTTTTTATATGTTTTGATGGCTCAGTCTGGGGATAATTACACACTGCAAGACCCTTCACACGCTAGCAGGGATACACCATGGTGTCGCCTTGGAAGAGCTTTTGCCTAACAAATGTCAATGACATGGCTAGATTCAAGACTATTTGTTTTTTTTTTTTTTAAGTTAAATCCAACTAAAGGTTTTTGAGGTTGTCGACAAAACTACAGAAGCAAAACCTTTCTGTTTTAGTCAATTTTTGCTACTGTAAATGAAACCGAAATATACAAAGATTGTGACTAGGCATCTTGAAATGTCAGCTTTTATGCTGTATTGATATGCCAAGTAAATATCTTAAGCATGTTTTTGTTATTATTAATATTAATTAGTTATTATGCATTGTAACGATTCACCTCTACTCCCTGGGGTCCGAGAGTGCGCACTGATTTGAGTTTGGCACCGAGCAAGACCGCATGATCGAACGACACTGCACATCAAGCACACTGTTGCAAAAAGCAATGTGCGTTTTGCAAGAAGCGATATATTTCGTGTGACGCATCTTGTATAAAAAGTCAACTTGTCTATAAGGCTTGCGCAAATCCCGTTCGCTGCAAGAGCGTCACCGTCGACTTTTTAATGACGTTGAATACTAGATGCATAAAACGCACGACATCAAGTTGCGACACACGGCATAAATTATTGTTTCGGGTTGTTGCTTCCTCCGTGGTTTTACACCCTGCTTCTTTTTTTCTTTTTTTTTTTGTCGTCGTAGACAATATTTTAACTTTTGCGTATTGCAGATGCATTTATCCACGCTTATCGCTGTATTAAAAAATATATATATTTTACTTTCAACAGTAACATTAAATTTCTTTTTGTGATCACAAAGAGTATAGCTTGGTTTAAAGGCGTGTTGGGGTTAAATTTTTTATATTCGAGCGCAGATAAGCTCGTGCGAATAAGGGGTACCATTTTATGGGAACTCTAATCACACACAAAAAAAAAAAGAAATTAACAAATACATTTATATTTTGCTTGTTTCTCTTTTTTGTGTTCTTTCTTTTTTTTTTGGGGGGGGGGGGGGGAGTACCAGTTGTGTTCTGGTTACGATGCGTGATTCTAATAAGTGGGCCTGTACAAATGACGATTACAGTCACTGACAGTATAAGAAACATTCGGCGTGGTTTATTGTGTTCACATTTCTATCTTCGTGCTTCGTTCTTGGACATTCTATCGACCCCAATCTTCAATCTAGCCTCTGATGTTTTACTGGAAATATCGCCGGCGGCAACTTTCGAAACTGGGTCGCTCTATTTTTGTTTTCCCCTTTGGTACGGCTATGTTCACTTCGGAGTTCGCGTCGCCCACCCAGTGGCATTGCAGCATCGCGAAGCACGCGAGTTTGCGAAGGGTACCAGATAAGCCTTATCGATTGTACGCGACGCTATGAGCGATGACGTAAAGACGACTTTCCCGAGCTTAGCGCTGTTATCTTCGTTCGAAATCTCCACGAGCTTTTGGACATACAAACCGTAACGACCTGCTGCCTCCTCGCATGTGGGGAGATGCAAGCAAACATAACATTGATATGAGTTGTCTGTTTCTTCGGGTTTTTTTTTTTTTTTTACGTTTTTGTTATTTTCGATTCTGGATTTAGGGTTATCCAGCGGAAAAGGAACGTTCTTCGATAAATTTTGTTTAGAAGGTGAGCACGCTCCAGTCCCAAGATCACAAGTCTTGTCTGTCTGTGTCGATTCTTTCAGTAACGCGTTGCTCGACAGAGCTTCATTGAAAGTATATCATTAGGTCTACTGAGTAGACAAGAAATTCAAGCAAGCATATTATTGCATATTTCACGCATAAAAATGTAAAAAGAAACTTTTCCCACAAATAAGAAATAAAAAAATCGCTTCACTCGATGTTTAGTGTGCTGGGACACATTAAAGACTGCCTGGGGCTTTGTTATTTGTGAGTTCCAATTTTGAAGGAAGGTCACTGACAGATTCCGATTCCTCTCCGTGACGTCGCAAGAATGGCACGTTTATAAGGAGTGACGTGATGACGTCATTCCTTATGATGACGTCACTCCTAATGACGTGATGACGTCACTCGTAGGGCGAAGCCTCCCTCGCAATTTTTACGATGTAGCAGGCATAGTTTCATGCACGCGTGCGCGTCACCGAAAGTGGTTAAACAATATGAAATGAGATGTGTCGAGGGTTCTCTCGTTTCACACGAATGTAACGTGAGAAGAAAGCAAACGGACATCCAAGAATGTAGTAGTTCCACACATCTCGCGCGAACCGCACTCGCGCCAATCCTCGCCCGTTGATAAATTATGTTTGCTTTATTTTACTTTTTTTGTGCGCGTCATCATCAGGCAGTGATGGAGTTAGCCGAAATACATTGCCTCTGGGTTTCCAGCTTTGCACGCAAGGACCAAACCCTACGTTCAAAACTAAAACCGGAAACCCGTAAGCCGCGTATTCGGGCTAACCCTGTCGCTGCACGTAGGTAACGCATACGAAAATAAAGCTAAAGCTACAGGTCAGACATCGGGTTTGGTACACTGCGCGACGCTATTAACGCAAACACAAACTTCGACGTTGTTGTTGTTGTTGTGGTGTTTTTTTTTTTTTTTTTTTTTTTTTTTTTTGTTTTTTACTCGGAAAGGGTTTTGGCGTGCATCGAAATTTACCACTTCCGTTAGCATTCCAACCGAGCACTGTCACTCCTTGATACTATGATAACAAAAAAAACAAAAAAACATAAAAAACCGGCGATGGCCGGCTTCTCGCGCTGACAGCGTCGCGGAGCGCACAGTACGTGCATTATAACGTACGCCACTTGATGCATTGTTATGTACATCGCCTCGTTGCATCAAATGCTCACGGGGCAGCATATGATATTTGTTTATTCCGCATACGATCCGTGGACTAGCTGGTATTGTCCTAACGACAATATTCATTTAACCGAGCCGAGAGCGAGCATGGACGGGGCAGACCGTAGACGAGACGAGCCGCCTCGCGGAGCGAAGCAGCCAGCAGCGACGGTTGCGGGGAGAAGCACGGGGAGAGTCCCGTCTTTCGCCCTCGCAGACCTTTATCGACCGAGGGAGAGGTACGGGAAGATGGCCGACGGAAATCCGTACACTGCGCTAGAGAGCCCGAATTCAGGAGAGGGAGCGGTCCGAGCCACGGAGATCGTTTGCAGTTCAATGGCGGACGCTTCCTGCGGCGATTGCGTGTGTGCGCATGCGTGGCTTTGAGAGGAGGAAAACTGGCAGGGCGGCGAGGACGCCGCTCGCAGACGATCAACGCCATCGTCGGTCACTCTTCGCAGCGCGCGTTGCAAACACGATCCACAAAAACACGTGACCCCCGATCGAGCAGTTTCGAAAGCACTCTGTTATCTAGGCACACTAGTGCGCCCGCCGCTGCACTGGCGACGGCCGACGGCCTGTATGCTTCGCTGCGATGAATGAAGAAGCGCCCTCCAATTTGCGGGAAAGAGAAAAGAAGGCAGATGAAGGGAGCAATGGTAGCCCGGAGGTGTTAACGCCGCCGATGCTTCGGGAGGGGGGGAGGACTCTGCTGTGTACGGGATGGAAAGCAGTGCTGAAAAATGGTCTGTTTTGGGACACGTCTTTCTGTCGCTTCCAAGAACGGACCATGTCTGGCTGCTCCACTCTTGGCAGCGCGCGCGCGCGCTGCCTCCGCCCAAGTTTTGAGAATTGAGTTTATTCCTTTTCGTCCTTTTTTGTTTTCATGGGTTATTGCCTAGTTATATTTGTTTTCAGGCTAGTGTTAGCTTTGATATTTTTTTTTTCTCGTCTCGGGTTGCGTGGAGCGCGAAAAGCCCGGATTTTCGTCCCCGCGTCGATGTCGTGAATGGCTTTCGGGGGTAAAAGAAAAAGGGAGATTTACGTACGAGTGGAATCGGGAGAAAAGGGAACGTGTCGTCACTTTCTGGATGGAAGAAATTAGAGCTGTATACGATTCAAGTTTCGAGATGTAAATCTAAGGGGATTGTTTCGCTCTTTTCTTAGCTCGCTCGAGAACAATCTTGGCAAGGTCGATAAAAAGAATAAAAGAAAACTGAGGTGGACGATCTGCAATAGCCAAGACAAAAAAAAAAATTACAACAAAATTGCGACGTTTTTTTTCTTTTTTAATTGATCGTTCATTGCTATATAGGTATCGTACATCTGCGCGGTTGTCATTTGTCTCTTTTATTAATCCTAATAACTGAAACCAACTGATAAGAGTTTAATTACTATTATCAGTTGGATAAGAGTTTGTGACTGAAAATGTCACAATATCATGCACCGGCCTCCCGAGTCAGTAGCGTACACCTATGGGGTGTTACGCTTGAACGGAACTGGGGTCAGTAGCTTCGTTCGATTTACCTGCGCCTCCTGCACCGGTGCCGAAGAGTGGAGGGCGGTATACTTCCGGTCGTATCTCTATACACATACCGGAAGTTACACTGCCCTGCACTTTTCTGCACCGGTGCAGGGCGTGTAGGGAAATCGAACGAAGCTACTGGAAGTTTGAGAAGCGCATGGGCGTGGCTAGTCCCGTGCACATCTCATTATTGCAGCGCAGCCAATGAGGTTGCCGCATTCGCCGATAAGAATGACAAAGAACCAATAGCGAAGCAAGATTCATTAACATGATAAGCCACGCCCTTCTATCCTGAAGCTATCGTTGACTCTGTACTCGTTTTCACCTCAAGTAAAAGAAAAAAGTTTCGCGTATTGTTTGAACGTTGCGCGAAGTAGTTCTTGCGAGATTTGGTTGTCGGAGGAAGGACCGATGCTTTTGGCTTTTAAACGTGCACGTCTCGACAAAAAGATAGCACATATCTACTTTAAAATGAACCTACGTATATCTTTTTTTTTTTAACATAAAGGAGGGGTATTGTTAATGCTCTGCAAAGAGGCCTAAGGAACCGGACGTCTTTTTACTACTGTATTTGAGGTGAAAACGAGTACCGTCGAAGCCGGTTATAACGAAGTCAACAGGAATCGGAAATCACTTCGCTATATCCGCTATTTCGTTATAACCGGCTTCGGTTATAACGGAGTGCAAAAGGGAATGGGAAATAGTGATCGCTTCGCTGTAGCCGCTATTTCATTATAACCGGTCTCGACAGTATTCGAAATGTTCGGTGAGCACGGTAACTATAACAGCGGTCCAACATCAATATTTTTTTTTTTTTTCACGCAACAGAACTTTTTTTTATTTCACACTACAACATTTCCTTAAACAAGAAACGAGAATCCAATAAGGAAGCAGGGAAATATGCGCTTAACCGCAGCCAAATAAAGCCCGCTTTTTTTTTTCTTTTTCTTTTTTTTTTACGTCGATCGTGGCAGCGAGCTGCGATTCACTTAAAAAAGGAAACCAATAAGAATAAAACGAAGACGCGACGCGAGATCCGCAGAATTGTGACGTTGCGGACGAAAAAGCTCATCTGACAATCGTGAACGTGACACCGCGGGATAAGCCCGAACAACTCGCGGCAGTAGTCATCCAATTCGTGAGCAAGCGCTCGTTGCGTAGCTTTATCGCCCTCTTTTCCTCGACGTTCGCCAGTGTATAGGTCCATCGAACTACAGTCATTAACGGCTTAAAAAATGCAAGACGTCCCTTACTATACGTCAATGCTTCTTTGCTTTGTGATTCGTCTTTGTGGGGTTGCTTTTTCATCGAATAGCGCGTCAATCTCATTGTCCGCAAAGCGATACTGAGTTGCTAGGGACGCCCGCGGTGTTTCTTAAGTGATCACGGAGAGTAACACGAGCGTGGGTTAGCTGCTCTACGAGCCCCACTTTTAAAATGGCGTCCCCGAACCCGGGCATGTCTCATTCCTTCTTTCTGACGTCGTCGTATATGCAAATACGCCGACGTGCCTACGACAAAGAGGGGGTAAGCCGAGGAATGTTAAAATGAACAGCCTGCGTCGCTGCGGCGGTTCCTTTTTATTTATTTTTTTTCTTTCCCTCGTTTCCGTTTCTATAATATTCCTCTCTGAGGACTCGAGCCGGCCTCCGGCTGGACCGAAGACTCGAATTGTTGTGGACTTTACGGTATTCTTGGCAACCGAGTACGCCTTCCTTTTGCGGATTCCGGGGAGAGGTATTCACGTGGAAAGAAAAAGTGCTCGCGAGAAGGGAAAATACTCTACGAAAGATATTTACGTCCTTAAAAAAGAAACGCGCGTTAACTCGTTTCCTAAGAGTTTCTAAAAGTTGGTCTATAGCTCCCTCCCAAAAACTCGTCAAGAGCGCCGCCCAGTCCTGTGGGGACTGTTGTTGCAAGGAACGTGCCAGATACTTTTTTTTTTTTTGGCTGTGGTCGGCTCTGTTGTCTCGTGAAGCCACCGCTGCCGCCGCGAACAAACGTTTTCTCGACGAGGAATATTGGACGAGAATGTCAGCTGCCATCGAGGGAATAGACGGGGAGGCAAGTTTGTGTGGCACGTCTACTTGCATTCATTTCGACCGAGGCTTTGGCGTTGAGCCCGCGTCTGCGGGCGCCCTCAGACAGGCGAGCGAGTTATTGCGAGAGAAATATTGCGCGCGAGAATTTTTTTTTCGGAATTTCGAGAGCACGTTAATACTCAAGAAAATAGACTGAATCTCAATTGTATTATTGCGTTTAAGGTTTCGTCGGACAGGACTCTTTGGGACTGTGACCTTTAGGCATTTCACTTCTTCGTAAATGTAGCCTGAAAATCTCGTTATACGAGAAACGTAAAAAATATATATATATAGAAAAAATAGACGAAGACGCCAACCACGCGGACAGAGTAAGACAATAAAGATCGAATACGAATTCTACGAGCGTGGGGATTCTGCAAAATAGAAAATGAGCAGAGCGGAGCTTTTTTCTGTTTCGGCAATATATGTTGTGGGGCTTATGTGCTCGCTTAAATACGTGTAACAAAGCGGCGTTACCGTATGTTTTCTTTTTAACCTATGTCACGAGCTCAAATAGGACTTCAGCGTGGTACGGAGGAATGACCAAACCGGCGACGTTTGCGTGCTACTTACTTTTCTTGTCATTCTTATTCTCTACTTTACGTTTCCTTCCTCAAATATTTCCCTCCCAGTGCCAGAGGATCCGTGGATGAACCATCGTCGATTTGTCGGCCTTCCCAGATATGGCAACACTGTGTTGGCCACCCGATCACCCTTCAGAGCCCCATTTAATGACGCACGCGTTTGTTCATTGTAGTTTCGTTAGGACAAGCATGGGTTGGATTGGATTATGGCGGCTTATCTCCTTTTAGTAGGCAATCACCACGCAAAAACATAAATCGACGTACAAAATTGCGAACTGTGAGTCTTTTTTTTTTTTTCAGATCAGACGGGGCCACATGTCGCAATCGATTGATTCAACAGTCGTTATCTGCGTCGTGCATTGCACGTTGTATTGAAGAGGTCCTATCAACGTATTTTAATTGAGGGATGTGGTCTTACGATGATATATCTATGCTACCTGAACAGAAGATAGAGCAAGAGTTGATTCTGTGCTTACCTTCCTTCCGTCTCACCCCGCGGCATTAGAATACATGCCCAAAAAATACGCAATAAATAAAATTAAACGATTTCATCAAAACGTACTGTTCCTGCAACTTTAAATGCGGGTCCCGGAAATTGTATTTCCCGAGTGAATGATGTTATAGTTTTAATTTTGCGATACTTTAACGAGTCACTCAGCTTTCATTCACACACGTTAATTGAATAAAAATTATATTATATGCCATCAATTAATCGGTAAAAAAGAAATTCTTAATCGATGCAAAGCTCTACTAGAAATGTGTTATTTATATACAATGTTAAGTAACCGCTTAACCGCTAAGGTAATAGCAGCAATTAGCGCAAAATACAATATAAAACAAAAAATGAGGAGACACAGACAAAAAGAAGCTGCCTTTATTATGTTGCCGCTATTATAAATTATCAACTTGTCCAAGCCTCCATCTTGACACCCTTAACGTGTGAGAGCTTTCAGTGAGGCGCTCAAGTAGAAACGAATCCCACATAAATATCTGTGCGTTTGTGATAACGACTCCTCTCCCTAGTTCTAGAGAATTCCATAAAGAAGGCTCATGATTTCGTCAATATGGAGCGCCAAAACCACTCGCGCATCTCTAATGAGGGTGTATTATATATCTATAAATACGACGCGGTTATCTTTGCTTTCGATATTCCCTGATTATGAGTTGCGCGCGCTCTCATTGTCCGTATGCACGGGTGGAATCGGCTTGCGCGAATTATCTTCGGATATCATTCCTCGGGTGTGAAATGTGCGGTGAGGGTTTTATTGCGCGATGCCAGAAGCTTAGGTGACCGTGGCGATCATTGGAGAGTGGAGATAGCTGCGCTTCCGGCCTGCGACGTGACAGTCCCACTGAATTGACTCGTTGCGGGGTAATAGAGACCCGCTGGAATACGCGATGAGGACTGGTTCGCTTAACGACGCCTTATAACGACGCCTTATAACGACGACGGCAGGAGGTTGTAGCGCGTTCGTGATTGGATCATGACGACAGGTGCTGCACTACCAGGCATTGGGTTCCCATCGCGGCCTTCGAAGCGAACCTGGAAAGATACAAGCTAAAGTTATTTGAAATTAGTTAACTTTGTGATTTTTTAAGTCTGTTTTTTCTATTTAGTTACAATAAAATGAGTACTATACGTACGGGGTCTGCAGAATTAAAACTGGACGGAAATATTTTCTTCATCTGAAACGGAACCTTGGGTAGGAAATTAACGCAGCCATAGGCTGGACATGGCGAGATGGTTAATCCTAAGGAGTAACTGCAAATACATGTTTTTAAGTGTAAAAAAGGAGTTCTAAGTTGGTTCAATTTGATCTCGACTACCTGTAACATTTATTGCTTTTCTTGAGAAATTTTACAGCTATGGTTTACATGTGTCATCGCGACGTAGCCTATAAATTATAAGCGCCATTTTTAAAGTTTGTTGTAGTTAAGATTTTTTTAAGCCACGACTTCTATACCTTTGAGTCAACAGTTTATAAACCCTGGGACTCGAGCATCATACTGCTGTTCTTGACATAATGTTTTGTAAACCTTGCTGTAACTGTGATTTTATTGGATAAAACGGCACCTATACTTTTTGCCGACCCGAATCAAGACTGCATGTGTTGACTGGCGTTCTTGGTGGTGACGTCTGTTCTCTCTATGTCCGTTCCTGGGCCTGGCCTGACAACTGCACGTTTGTTGGAATGCATGCGTTGCCTGCATCTT
The DNA here is from genome assembly GCF_016920785.2 of Ixodes scapularis. NCBI lineage: Eukaryota > Metazoa > Arthropoda > Arachnida > Ixodida > Ixodidae > Ixodes > Ixodes scapularis. The sequence goes on along the minus strand of NW_024609857.1, from coordinate 20,272,618 downwards.
TTTACAGCGACTCGTCACCTTCCTGAATCGTAAATTGCGACAAATTTACCTTGGGAATTTTTCTACGCTGCGCACTTATACGTTAATTTACTGTTGTTGCCGGAATCAAATCTGCGATCCTCGAATGTTGATTCATGCAAGCCACTTGTCATACGTATTAAGCTTGATAGAAATGCCACCCTAATCTGGAAAGGACAATCAACCTGAACTTTTCACCTAAAGCTTGGTAAAGACAGATCGTCTCTTGCTCCACGTAGAGCACAAAATATATCCGAAGTAGTGCCCAAAATGTATGTGAGCTCAGATCGTGCGACTTTAAGCTTAAACGAATGCTCAGTTCAACTGAAAAGAGAGCTCAGAGCTTGTAAATAAAAACATAACTACCATAATTTGGAAACCACTGAAAACATAAATAATAACTTGAGATTTTTACGTCTATATGTAAAAATAAAAAAAAAATAAAAAAAATTCGGAACTACATCGCTCATCACTGCACCTGTCAAGACGTACAATTCGGTCACCCGCACACTTTCTTAGAAGTGACTGATCCACCAAGCGGCCGTCCCCGTATCGCATGCCTCTATGTAATGTCCATCTCTGCACCGGAAGTGTCCACTTCGGGTCACTGAAACCATCGTGTCCGTTTTCCTCTCTCCTTCTCTGTCATGTTATTATTTTTTTATCCTCATCTTTCTATTCATCCTGCATCGTTCGTAACCCCCCTATCCCAGATACTGAAGATTGGTGGTGGACGTTTCCGATTGCCAAAACTATTACTGGCACACATTACCGATGCTATACTAGTGTAACTCGATTCTCCCCTAACAGAAGGCATGTTCGGAGCCTTCCCAGGGTCTTCCTCCTCTTCCCGAGAGCTGCTTTGTTTTTATTGTTTTTTTCTTTCTTGCTGCTGTGGCATAGTTTTAACCCATTAGGTCACCAGTAGTCGGGGGATAGAGTCGAGCATGCTGTCCTTCATTCCCTGGCAAGCCTGACATTAAGAAAGACCCTGTTTGTCTCTTCTTATTTTTTATTTTTATCTGGAATGCTGCCCCTTGTCGTTACAAAAAAAAATATGTATGTTCTTTTTTTTTTTGTAGTTTCTAAGCATTTTGTTATTGTACTTTACAGGTGCAGTTGACACTGGTGAATGTACCCTTTACGAGAAAAGCCCGAATCATCGATCAGCCTGAAATAGATCCCCTTAAGAAGGAGCTCTTTTTCTGCAAAATCAATTAGCGTCTTTAATAGAATGGCGGGAACAAACATAGTGCACCTTTGAACTGACCGTAGAGATCGCATCACATGTTCAATTGCACATCTTTGTAATTGACAGTCTTAGAGTTCCCACAGCGTACCTTCTGTTTATTGTTAACTGCAGTATGAACTACCTTGAGGTAAGAAGTCAGTATTACCAAAAATAACTGTTAACACCGATAGCTCCAAGTTTGGAAAGTTCGAATTAGGAGCTCAAAACGAGGAGATCGGTAAGCTCCCATGGTCTAGCACCCTTTTCTACCGAAAACACTCGTAAATTTCGCACGCTGGTTTCTATGCCTTCCACAGTGTTACGACTGGAGCACGCGGGAGAAATTTACGAATATATCGCTCTGGATATTTTTTTATATGAAAATAGCAGGGGTTGTACATTTTCACTTTGAACAGCTGACATCATCGGAAATAGTTTTTCACGAACCGCGCGGAAGATGCACATTCGACACCGGTGCTACGTTGTGGTGTAGCTCAAAGGAAAACGCTAGGAAACACCCTACTACAGAAGTCAGCAAGGGTAAACCTCTCGTAAAAGTAAGGAAATGTACTGCGGTAAATTAATTTACTTAGTTAGCTTACCGGATACAAAATACATTAATAACGCAGCAGTCTGAACGGAGTTATTTTCTACATTACAAACAAAGAACGATTCATAAGTTTTACAAAGACTGAAGCAATGCTGGGTGAAAAAAAAAATATATAAAAAAGACATGGAAATATGAGAACACGTCCAATCTATTTTTAGGAATTACAAATGAAGAAAAATATAGGTGACCACTACGGAATTGTTGCGTAAATTCCGTGGCGGATAATCCCAATTTGCATAATAACAAAGCGAGGTTCAAATACAGTACTATTATTTATAAGTAATATTATACTCTAATTAAGAAATGTGTGTTTAAGGCAATTTGTAGGGTGGTTTGTACTATTTAGCCTAAGAAAGCGTATTTTAAAATGTCATTGTAGTAAAAAAGATCGAGGTACACCTGAGCAGTTATGAGTTGTGAATGCGAAAGCATGTGCATCATTCTTGCTCTACGCGCGTTTGCGCGCTGACTGGTGCTGACGGACACTCAGCGCCATAAGGTGGCCGGTCGTTGAAACTGACGCCCAGCGTCAGTTTCAACGACCGGCCACCCCATGGCGCTGCGTGTCCGGCGAATGAGAGCCTGGTCGACGCGCGCTAGGCAACGGGATCGAACCGGTGAACGTGCCGTGGCTAGCTTTGCGCGTGGTCACAGTTTGATAGCTGGGAGCTGGCTTGACTTGGAGAGAATGATTTAAGAGCCGTTGGTCGTGGTTTCAAAGCTGATGACGTCGGCTCGCTCCTTGAGACAGTTACTGCTTTCGCATTGAAATAAGGCTCGTTTGGGCCTAAAATAAATCTATCATTTGGCAACCTACGAACTTTGCAGAACTAGGCAGCTTTTTATGGTGAATGTAGAAATATTATAGAAGTCAAATTATTTTGCGGAAAGGATGAGCAATGCACGATGAAGTAGGTTGGCCTTTGGAAACAAATGAATAATAAAGATAAAAATGAAAGCCGTTTACAACTCCCTGTAACACCGAATTGGAGCGCAGCTCTTGAGGAGGAGGAGGGAAGGGTACAGAGGGTTACCTGTTGTCGGGGCGGGGGGGGGGGAGGGGGGTCATGTGGCCTTGGGGGGTCACGTGACCCCTCAGAAAAATTTTTCCGCTAGATTTAGCGGGGAAAATTTTCCGCTAGATTTAGCGGGGAAAATTTTCCGCTAGATTTAGCGGGGAAATTTTTCCGCTAGAGGAATTTTTTCCGCTAGATTTAGCGTGGAATTTTTTCAGCTAAATCTAGCGGGGAAAATTTTCCGCTAGATTTAGCGGGGAAATTTTTCCGCTAGATTTAGCGGGGAAATTTTTCCGCTAAATTTAGCGGGGAATTTTTTCCGCTAGATTTAGCGGGGAATTTTTTCCGCTAAATCTAGCGGGGAAATTTTTCCGCTAGATTTAGCGGGGAAATTTTTCCGCTAGATTTAGCGGGGAAATTTTTCCGCTAGATTTAGCGGGGAATTTTTTCCGCTAAATCTAGCGGGGAAAATTTTCCGCTAGATTTAGCGGGGAAATTTTTCCGCTAAATTTAGCGGGGAATATTTCGGAATTTAGCGGGGAAATTTTTCCGCTAGATTTAGCGGGGAATTTTACCCATAATGCACCGCGCGGTTACGCCGACGGCGACGGCGACGGCGACGGCGACGGCGACGGCGACGCCGCTCAAGCCGGAAACGGGCCCCTAAGAGCTGCGCTCTAAAATAACAAAGCTTGGAAACTAGCATCAATCAGTGTACCCGCCAAGTTACCGAGACCGGTATACAAGGGTGAGCGTCTGTCCAACCGCGTTTGGTGTCAGCTTCGGTCATCGCAGCCCCAGACCTAGACACAAGGGCATCTATGCTTTCCCGCCATTCTGCAGAGATGCAGTCGAGGGTCCCTCTCTTGTCTCCTTCCCCTGCTCAAATTAAGAAAGGAATGAATAACGAATCCCAAAGCCCAGCTTAACGTTTGTCGTCCAAATGTTCTTGTCGCCACAGCAGCAGGGTAGCGGCACCTCGGATCAGGAGGAGGAGCTCAACGACATCCAGGTGCGACTGCCGAACCGGACGCCCCCTAGCGACCACCACCAACCGCAGCCGACACCGCCCCAACACCACATCGTCACAATGTCGCGGTCGAGCCTAAACAACCCGGCACCCCTCGTGACCACCATGACCTCGTCGCACGCCGGCGGGCCCCCCATGGCGGTCACCACTGCCGTGGTCAACTTTTCGGCGTCCGCCGCCACGTCCGACGGCGGGCCGGACGCAAACAACACCAACGGTGCCGGTTCCTCCTCCGCGACGACGGCCGCTGCGACGGTCAGTGGCGCTGCGGTCGCTAGTGGTCCTTCCTGCGGCGCCGGCAGCGGTGGTCCCATGGTTCGCATTTCAACGCTGTGATGAAAACCGACCAGGGCGTCGTTGGCTTGACAAGCCGACGGCCACCGGCGCGAGGAGGGCATCATCGACGTGGCCGACCAACACACAAGCCATCCGAGAACGCCGATCCGCCCTATCCCTGGCCCGTCGGTGCGGCCGTCGGCGCGAAAAGCGCTGCTCCAACATCCAGAAACCTCAGCCCCAGGAAAGGCGCGCGAGGCCCAAAAGTGTTCCACGACCATGAGCTCACATCCGTTTCGTTTCGTTTTGCGTTTCACGGGGTACGGACTAAACCGTGAGACACTCGGCGTGCTAGGCAGCTTCGATGAAGAAAGCCACACGGTTCACCGTCACTGGCACGGCTTGGTTCGAGAGTTATAGGCGAGAAGTACACAATCTTCCCTCAAAGGCGTAAAAACCTTGGCCGACGCTCCTTCACGATAATCAACGTCACATCGTACTTTTTTTTTTTTTTTTTGTCTTTTGTGGGGCGGCCCAGTACAACCCTCACAGTGTGTGTGAAATTTGTCGATTTTTGCATGACAGTGTCGAAGACGTTTTTTCACTTACCTAGTGAAGGTCCAATGTTTATTTTTAGTATTTGTAAAGAAAAGGCGGTGGGAAGGCGCGTTGTTATGCATACATTTTGCTTAGGAATATATACGCATCTACACGACACACTCAAGTGTCGTGCTCGGTATGTTCACACGTCTGAGAGCGGTATTTGCGATGTTGAGGTACTGTAGAAAACTGTCCTTGAGCTCCACTCACTCGGCACGAAAAGTGCAATTATGCAACGGCAAAAAGAAGAAAAAAAAAAAATCGCGACGACGTAGTGATGTCTCTCACAGCTGACGGTCATCTTGAAAGCTGGTGCGTGTGGAAGCATTACGCCCTGCAGCTTGTATAAACACTTTGCTCAACGCTAACATGACAGAGGATCTTGACGATTCATCGGACGCTACCTGGCACTTCTACTTGATTTAATCGTATGCCTGTGAATCAACACAGGCCTTGTTAAGTATAAGTATATAAGTACTGGTACAAAGAAATAGGTTTTTGTAGTGTTTGTTGTGGGCAACACTGCCACGAGGAACACGATTGGCAGTATAATAGTAGACCGACCAACACAGCTTTTACAAACGCCGAGGTTTATTTTTCTCCGTCTATTTCTATCGTCGCCTGAGTTTTCTCAGTCGCAAACAGACGCTTTTCCTCGGTGCAAGATCTTCCCGGCAGACACATTCTCTGTAAACTCTCGACGTCTTTTTTAAAGATGGTGCTTCTCCCCGTCATGTCTAGCGAGAGAGGTGCTAGCAACAGCTGTCGTTAATTTTTCTTTTTTTGTATCGGTGAACCTTGACCAATACCCACGAAGTGAAACCGTGGGCCTCATTATGTGCCTAATGTCTCATACCCAGCTTCCCTGTTCTGTAGACATCTCGCAGAACATCCGGCACTAGGTCATTTCAGTCTACGAGGTTGTGAGGGCTGGTGCTTCGAATGGAGTTGACTACGAGACATTTTACACTTACAATGACGCCTGCAATTCTACAGTGCACATGCAGCTTGGAAGGCTCACTGCTCAGTTATCGTGTTGTTGTTTTTATTTCTCCCCCACCCTCTTCCCCCCCTCTTGTGTTGTGGACGGTACCCGTTTCGTAAGGCGATGTCCTCGTGTTGGAGTGTCGGCAGGTTTTTTTCGATTCGTTTAGTTCTCGAAAACTCCGCCCGACAATAATGTGTGAACGCCAGAATGCTGTCCATCGTTTTTCGCCTCGCGCAATTTTTTTTTTCTCCATCTCGTTGAGTGAAAGAGGGAAAAGCGGCCAACGTCGCAATGTCACGTCTATAAAAGGACGGGACGGATCATGATCAAACACGTATCCCAAGTGTCTGGGCAAAAGAATGCATCACGGTCGCTTCTGTCGAAGGGGACGGATGTGTTATACAATGAAGAAAGAAGGAAGGCTCTCAATTCAACGTGTTCCACGATTTTTCAGCTCTGCGCATCTCTTGCTATCTGTCGCTACCAGCCACGAGTGAGTGCACATGTGAGTGCGTGTGTGCTTGATGAGACACATAATGTGCATGTCGGCACCGTGTTTCCACCCATGAAAGGAAAAAAAAAAAAGAAGCAAAGTGTGATGGTGAACAAATCAGCAGTTAATAAAAAAAAGAGGGAAGAAATCGCCGATGCCGAAGATGAACAGTCCGCTACTCCTCGAACTCTAGAAACTCGATGACGAAGAAGACGAAGAAAAAAAAAAAAGAACACAATACAAAAAGTGAACACTAACTGCAGTGTAAGACAGTGTGTCCGCTGACTGCAGTGTGTCCGTTGAATTTTTTTTTTCCTTCAGACAGTTGCCATTTCAACATTGAAGAAAAGGAAGAAAAAAAAAAACACCAAAAATGTTAAAAAGGGAGAGAAGCAAGTTGTAAAGTCAATTGAGACCTGCTACTACTTTTTGTTACCTCTAGTTTTTAACTTCATTCTTCTCTCCTCCTTCTCCCCCCAAACCTCTCTCTTGTTAGCGACATTCTCTCTTACACCGTCTGTCGCCACCTTTTCTTGCTGTTGTTATTGTCGCTCCCCTTACTCATTTGGTGCGGTTATTTATTCATGTTTTTTTTATTACAATTGCTACTGCCGTCATCCTAGTAGACACACACCTTAGACTGACGAGTGTAAAAAAAAAAAGACACTACCCAGAGATCGCTTAAGAATAATAATAATAATAATAATTGTACAAGTCACTCAGGCCAAGCACGAAACCTAGTAGTCTATCTCTTTCCTAATCATTAAGAAGGGAGAAAGAAAAAAAAAAGAAGCGATTTGCGAGAATTACTGAAAAACAATTGCCTAGAGTCGGTTGTGACCGGAGTTGTGTGTATGTGTAGAAATATGTTGGTAGCCTAATTTTAGAAAGCAGCGATTGGAGACAGTCGAAGTTTCACGTTTTAGACGCCGTATTGCGACGACGGAAAGTATTTGGAGTTGGTTGTCAAAGACAGAGGTGCGTGCCACGTCGCTGGTTTCTTAACAAAAAACAAAAACAAAATCACGAGTAAAGCAGCTGCTACTGAAAGAGCAATCAAAATTACAGTTGCTTACGCACGAAGACCGTTAGTGTTGTACGGGAAGACTAGTTTGTTTAGGATGTTGAACAAACCAGGGTCAACTTAATAAAAGCGAAACGTTTCTGTTTTTGTTTTTTGTCTGACGATCGCACAGCTCAGATGAGTGAACGAAGTCTCGTAAAATTTCTCCTTCGAACAAAAATGTGAACCTTGTTTTCCTTAAAAAATGCTATTTTTCTTTAAACTTTTTTTTTCTTTCTTAGAAGGAAATACAGTTTTTGTTGTATAAAAAATCTGAACAAAAAAGTTGAGACATTTTTCCCCATAAACAAGCGCCGATAAACTGATATGTCGGCGTGTGATAGAATTATGTGACCTGATATTTTTTGCAGGTTATAAACATTCGACTCAGTGTGCCTGCTTGGTCGAAACGTACGCGTTTAGTACAAAATTCGTAGACAAGAGCCACACCTGGTATCACTGACAACAAATTTATAAAAGGAACAGTGAGGATGAAAGCAGCACCTGCAAAGTCACGTTTAACGTACAAAAAAAAAAAAAAATACTGCGAATTTAACACGCCGCGAATTCGACGCATGTTTTAATCACGACGGCCCAAACTTGAAGTTGGTTCTCGAACTCACGGTCGCTCGAACGCTCCACACCCATGTAAAGTCGAACTTGGCACAAGAAAGAACGTTTCTTCTCTCTCAAAGGTAAATTTGAAACGCATTGCAGAGGATCCCACGCAACGCTGACTTCAATCAAATACAAAACACATTACTTCTTGCCGCACGAATATAAGCAGTCAATAAACCGATAGGACTGGTGGCGCCGCGTGCCAATAGCGGAAGAGACAGGAAACGGCATGTGACGTATTTATTGCCCATAGTCGTCTGCGTTGAGGGTGACAGATACGGCACATCTGTTCTCCCTAACCTCCTTTCGCTTTCTGCTGATCCTCCGTTGTTTCGCCGTCGATAGCCTTCGTTTGTCTTGTAAAAGTGCCGTATTTCCCTGGGAAAGATCCGTCCGGAACTCCTGGGAAGCGCAAAAAGGGCCCTTTCGAGAAATATGTTGAAAACTTCTTCAACACTCTGGTATCGTTCGTTTTAAAATAATGTAGTTCAAACATGGACAGCCTTGCGCAAGTAAGGAGTCATGAGAAAGTATTAAGTATAGTTTAAATGAAGGAGTCAGAAAATATTAAAGGTTCGTGTCGTGCGGTGATACATGATTCTAACAAAGTCCGAAAATAAAATTCAACTCAAATATTCTTTTTCTTTTTCTGCGCGAGACATTATTTTTTTTAATGCACAAATGTTTGTTAAATATTACTGTGCGGTCACACCGTTCTGACCGGTTTAAACTACCTGGCAATGTGACGCTTTAAATCAACGCGGGATAGGACGAACGCATATCGAACACTCCGCTAGGTCAACTGCCAACGAGCCACTGTGCGACTATACGTCGCGGAACAACTAGGATGGCAACTTAAAAAAAGAAATGCTAGCAATTAAACATAAAGAGACGTTCAAGCGCGGAAAATTATTCGGTTTCAACATACAATTTTCGTACGTGATGTTTGAGTGGGTAGACAGTGAACGCTCCTTTTGAAGCCAGCGTAGGTCCATGAAAGAGTTATACGGAGAACAGACCGAAACTTCCTTCCAGTTTAATACTCCGGTCCTTTCGAGACTTCTACCGACAGAATGTATACAAAGGAAACATCTCCAGGTCGTTTATCAGTTTACTCATAACTTTACCGCGAGCCGGAAGCGAGAAAGCCTCCGGGAATCATAAAGATTTTGAACAAGAATCTTAGTACAAGGTTATCACACAGACAGTCCCTCCCAAGTCCCAAACAAAGAGGTTATGTTGTAACGTTGTCAGTCGATTCTAATCTGGCAGCATGACGTCGCTTGAAGTACCATAGAGAGCAGTACATAGTGACCACATTACCCCGTCTGACTATTTTTCGAAAATAATTTCTTTTTAGTTACATTACAAAAAAAACAAAAACAAAAAAAACTATATAACAAAAGGTGTAACCCTGAATTGAGCCGTTACTCCTGCGAGGGAGTTGTTAACGTTACCTGCTTTCACGAGGATAACAAATTGCTGATATGTCAGTCTTTCAGCATAGAGGAGGCTATCTCGGAGACCGCAAAAGATTTCGGACTTCGTTCCGTTGTTTCCAAAGGACAGTTCCCGCTCTAGTTGTCTTAACTTCGGCAGTTGGATCCAAAGACCGCGTTGCGCGTCCATCGCAATGGACAAAGGGGGCGAAGCACTTACTGAAGGAGTCCTCTTCCGTTTAACTTTTACCACAACAAAGTACGCAGTTGCGCCAGTTGCGCCAGTGGAGCCACTTTCGCATGTTTTCTTACATTCGAACATATCGTTCCAATACTCACCGTTGTCAGAGCGCGTTTTAACTGGGCAGTCATATCACGAAACAAAACGATGTAAAATACAAAGAAGTAACTAAAAAGAAACACGAAAGAGAAAAAAGAAGACATCCTTTCTCGTGAGACTATCAAAATTTTCTGAGCTGAATCCTAGAGCAACTGCGTATGCTTCAGACTAACGACTCTTCTGCCATCGATAGATGGATGGATAGATGCTAACGGCTGTAACCTAGACCCTTGGCGCTTACCTCGTTGTTGCCAGTTATCTGGAGCTTTATTTGAAATCGCAGGAAACGGTTATCCGGCCTCCAAAAATGTCGAAAGGGTCCGCGACAGACTAAGGCGGTATCGCCCGAGCTGCCTACGTCATATCCAAACTTAAGGAGGTCGTATTCTTGAATCGAAACGATAACCGATTGCGCCTGCCGTGCACTAGGCCCCAAAATGGCGGTATCCACAAGAAAATCGGAGGGAGTACCGATAGTCTAAGCGTAGCTTATGCAGTGGCACTAGTGAACCCGATTAACCATTTACCGTTTACCGTTTTCTGTTTACCGTTTACTGAACGCATTTGAGACTTTTCGAAATCACTGCGTCAGGCTAATTTATTTTTTGGTTTGTTTCTACCTTTAAGCAAGCTTGACTTGGCGCGCAAGGGTGTCCGGTATGCATGAAATACCAAAGCCACGAGACGGAAACAGGAAATTATGTCGGCGGCATGATAGAAGAAAGCATTAAAAAACAAACACGGAAGAGAGTTTATGGTGCGTGCATACGTAGGCGACTTACAGACACGACAAGGTTAGGGTGATTCGATTGGAATGTTCACGTAAATAGTGCCTCAATGACATTGGTGTGTTGTATGTTTGTCTCTTCACAAACGGTTCATTTTAAGGAAGGTGCTAATCAGATGACGGGTGTTGATTTGTTTCGCTGTTGTTGTTGTTGTTGTGGTTGTTTTGTTCATCTTTTTTCGCAGAGTAAAGCGTGGGTGCGTTTCTTTTTCTTTTTTTTTACGATTTTGTCGCATATTGTTTTTGCTTCTTTCCAAACGAAAGAAACCGAGACAACAAACAAATCGCGATCTAAAAGAGAAAACGCTTGTAGATCAACAACTTCGTATAGAGTTAACGGTTGTCACCACCGACTGCTGGCAGATGCTTTCGTATTCTCTGTTTAGAAGTTTTCAATATAGCGGCCTTCTACGCTACATATGTTTACAGCCTCGTTGGTGCACGTGCGGCTTCGATCGGATACGATGTTCGCGTAGAAGGCACGTCGGCTGCACCCGAGGGCAGTGGAAAAGGTTCGTGCTCATAGCCGCCACATCACACACACTTTAAACGAATTCTGTACGCGGAGTTGGCCAGAAACAACTTGTTGGCGACCCTTTGTCACACCTATGGCGGTAGCGCATTTGTTGTCAAATGGAAACATAGGCTTCGTTTGTCTGTGCCTGAAGCGCACGGTTCACGAGTCCCACTGGAGCTACAAACAGAGACAGCCGACTACGAAAAGCTCCAACACGTGCTGCATGTACGCGAGGGTACCATTAGCAGACTTGCAGCCTCTACGTGCTCGTGAAATAAGCACGAGGTATTGCGAGCCTGCCAAAGATATGTTTGTGCGCATGCTGCACTTGCTTGATGTTTGTCGGTGTCGGTTGTTTCCGTTTGTCGCTCTGGTGGGACTCGGGCATTCACCAACAAGCTATTTCCGCCAAATTCGCAGACAGAGTCGGTTGAAGGTTGTTGGCATAGCTGAACTCGACCGTTAGTCTAATCTAGCGTATTGAAATGCCTTCCCTCGTCTGTCCCTCGAGTCTTTTCAGTCTTCTTTTGTGCTTGTGCCCTAGGATTTAAAGAATACGTCCATGTGCGATTTCTACGCGTGATGATATCTTAGCATGTTAGCATGGTTCACGCTCGTGTATGGCTCATTTTTGGGGGGCTGCGTGCGGGCTTCGGTTAGAGCTGTCGTTCTTGTTGAACAGCCCACCTGAAGCACAAAAGCGACTCCTCGTTCTCCGGGGTGCGTTGTTGGCTGCTGTCGACCAGAATTCACGACGCAGGTAGCCAACATCCATCGAGCGTGTTTTCCCCGTAATGGTCGCGCATGTCTTTTTGTAAACGACACAGAACGTGGCAGTGTTCCAGCGCTCTCGCCATCTCTGTGACAACTAAAGTAGTGGTGACTATCTTCTCGAAGATAAGGCTGCTGCCACGAGTGGTGCTCGGGCGTGACCGTCGCCAGGCAGCTTGTGTACATAATAGCATATTTCACTGATCCGTTTAAGGATCTCAAAGTTTGCACCGACACAAACGCTCCACTTGCGTACCTGTTACAGTTTTGACTTCGATGTTGTGCGTGTGTCTCCGTCTTCGTTTTCTTTTTTTTTTTTTTCTTTGCCTTTTTTTTTTTTTAAATACACCCCCCCCCCCTTTTTTTTTTTCTCTTAGAAGGCTCGTAGCTTTGTTGCATGCTCTTGCATTTCTGCATACTTTCCAGATGTTTTTCTGCCACTGAAAATCGTTTCCGCCCGACTCGTAGATAGAGAGATAGACTATTCCTGGATGTATTTAGTTATTTTTGCTATTAACCAATTCTACCCAGTTCTGTGGAACAGTGTTGTGAAGCACGCCTCTTCCTCTAGGACTACTACGCTGACAAGAAGGTTGTAATGTGGCAAATACGAACTTAGCGATTCCTTTTAAGTTTATATTGTCCATCAGACTGCGATTTTTTTCTACTCGTCTTAAGGTACAACCTTTCCATCAAAATAAATGCCAAGTGTTTATCGACATGTTAATTCTGTTCAGAAGAATGCAATTATCGGTTGTGTATGTTAGACAAAATCTGTGTTGGGCAGAAAAGTATAGAGTGCGGGAAACGTTTCAAGATGTGGTAGTCGGGACAGTAAAACCTTTGGCAGATGTTTTGTCCCTTTGACTGCGGTTTAGGTGTACGACGGCTGTACATAGACTTGCGGACAGTAGTCGCATTAGTGTTACTTCATGTGATAGAGTCAGTCAGTACGGAACGACAAAAAGTGGCCTGGACCCCGAAAGACAAGATATTTCTACGTCAAAGATAGTCGTGTATGCACGTACCCGGTGACTTCGCAGTGATGCGGTAACACTATCGTAGGCGGGCATGCTTTTCTTTGCGTTTGTACCAGCAATCGGTGGATGACAAAAGCTCTTCGTAACAGTTCGTTCCAACGCGCCTATTGGCCAGCGGTGGTTTTGAGTATCGGGCAGCATGGTTCTCTAGTAATGACGTTTCAATAATCACAACCAATGAACGCCGACCTCCCCTCCACACACTCCAGATACTTGATGCATTACCGTGCAGATGTTGCTCCGTGCAGCAAACTGCAAGCTACGACAACAACAACAGACAATGTGTAACTAGGAAGAGTTACAGGTTCTTGAAAGCCTCTATTTATTTTTCTGTCGTCACTATTCGTCTCTATGTTTCCGAGTCAACTCTCCGAAGTGCAATGTATATATGTATCTATGAATGTTACTCGACCCGAGTCTGTGGTCCGACTCCAGACGTATGTGTCTGGGACGGTTGGGCAGCTGTGGACGCGGGCTGTTATAGATCTTTTTCCTCTGTCAATCATGGTTAGAGAGTACGTTATTTGAAGCTGAGCCATATTCCAGGCAAGGCGGTCCTAACAAGAAGAAAGCGAGATAAACAAAAAAAAAAGTTTTCTACGTCTGATCCAGTTGTTTGGCGAGTGGCATGTGCGCCTGACGAATGCAATACCTCCACATCCGACCTTAAGTGTCTCAATCCGCGGTGGTTGCACAAATATTCCTTTGCTGGTTTTCTCTTTTTTTTTTCTTCTTTTTTTTAAATCTATGCTGTACGACTAAAGACCTTTCCATTGATGTGATGTTTCTGGATTGCTAGCCCGTTTTATCATTGCGGTGAGCATTTAATAAACTGCCTGGCTTACAAAACGACCACTGTCCACTCTCGAGTTAGACCACCACCACCTATAGTAAGCAAAGATCGTACACCAGATTATCTTAGCGACATCGAGCGCAGACACATTGGACGCGAATGCTGCGACAGCATACGGCTGTAGCTCGTGTCGAATCAGTGCGTCGAAGGAGGTTCGGTGTCGGGTTCGGGACCAATCGCTGCGTCGGCGCAATTCTAGTGTGAGCGCGCCACGTAGAGGTAGAGGAGCCTATACACGGGCTTTGGTTATTCTGGGTGGTGTTGGTCGGACCGGCCGACAGACGTCATTTGTGGTTATACGGCTCTCGACTCTGCAAATTAAAAAAAAAAAAAAAAAACATTTTTTAAGGAATTGATTTTTTTAAGGTCGGGCTGAAAATTTGAAGCGACCCACAGCAAGCTAAATTGTGATTAACCATAAACAATATGTAAGTGCTCCAGCTGAAAAATTATTTTATATAAAATAGCTACCGTGCAGATCGAGGCTTTGCACGGCTTGTACAAAAAGAAGCGTTCAACCTAAATTTAGCCAAAACTTCAACTTACCCTTACTTTCAGACAAAGTGGTGTAGAACAGGGCCTGCTCAAACGTACCCACACTCTAAGAAATGCCTGCACGACTGCTTACCCGCAAAACGCTCAAAAAGCCAATCTCTGCGATCTACAAAATCAGCTTAGCAAATGATCAGGCGGAACATCCGTTTAGACCTAAAAATGAAGTATGCGCTGTTATATCACGCAATGCAGGCGACTGCGAAGACTTAATTTTGAGGTCTAAACAGATGTTCCGCCTCTTCGTTCGTTGGGCTGATTTCGTAGATCGCAGGGATTGGCTCTTCGAGTGTTTTGCGGGTAATTAGTCGTGCAGGCATTTCTTACAGTGCATCGAATAAGGTGCAGAAATAATCGACCTAGGTATTGCTGACTACATTTATTACAAATACGAGCTGTTTTGCACGGAAGTGTAACACTTAGCATCATGCTGTCGATTAAACCGTAGGTGCCGCCGACCCTGCGGGATCAGTATCCTCCGGGTAACTACCTATAATCAACTCCTGCGAATGCAGCCCCGCCCGCTGCGTGTTACAGCCAGCCGGATTACTTTTGAGTTCCTCCTGCATGCGCGTGCGTTTCTCTCCCAGCAACTGACACGTTAAAAAATACAGGAAGTGGTTACTTTCGTCTACCCTGCTTCGTAGCCCACAATAAAGCCTGCGCTGTCAACAGGTTAGTACGAAGCTTGAACCAATCGCGAAACGGCAAAACGTATCCGTCGGTATGGACACCAACTCATTATTGTGACCTCGTGCCATCTCCATGGTACGGTGGCACTGGCAGTGGAAGCACACGCATATTCTTCGCTCTTCTAAAAACGGGTTTCGCACCTGCGCAGTGCTCACACACAGCCCTTGTTTGCGACCAGTGAGTTGGCGTACAGTGTAATTTAAAGAACAAAAGGACATGGCCCCAACTCTTATTTATAAATAAGAGACGGTCAGCCCACTTTTACCCGATACCACTTAGAAGTTAATCGAGCTTGCAGAAATATATGTATGGGTGGTCAATTACTCGCAATCCTCTTTCCTGTCTAAACAACAACAAAAAAATGTTGTTGTTGTTTATAGTAACAGCGAGAGAAGAGAAAAAAAATCTAGCTGAATCAGGCCATATATTGCCACGCGCGCGATTAGCCAGGACGGCAGAGCGCTCGGCTTCTACGCGGATGGCCGGGGGTTCGATGCCTATACTTCGTTTCAGCTTCGGTCCAGACGCAGCCAAAGCTACAAGCGCGAGCTCCGGGCTTTCAGCATCCCTGCCAAGCACGCGTGCTCGTGCAGTGCAAGCACTGTTCTGGGCCACATGCTCGCGCTTGTAGCATCGGCTGCGTCTGGATCGAAGCTGAAACGAACTATAGCAATGTACGCCGTTTTATATCCGCGGAATCTCTGAGGTCCCCGAAGGCCTCCCTTATGGTCCCCGAAGCCCGCAACTGTCAGTCAAGCCGAGCAACAAAACTTTTCTTCTTTTTTTTTTATTATTTTTTTTTTTTTTTTTTATTGGTGCTAGCTGTCCCTCGAAACTAAATGGACCAAACCATGCGCGCCGAATGAGCAGTGCTGATTATTATAGATTTCCTAGCTTCAAAGTTTACTTTAGTCCTTGTAATAGTGCAATACCCCCCTCCGCCCAGGAGGAGGATGGGGTCCCTCCTCCCTCATCACTTCCGCCAATCCAGAACGGGTCCCCAAAACATCAGTGGTTGAGCACCACCGTTCTAGAACATTCCACGTTAACATAAAGAAATATAGAACGACGCGCATCGGTAGGCATCCAACCCCAGCCATCGGCGTGAAAGACAAGCGCTCCGCCGACCTGGTTAATCGCGCACGCCGCAATACCATTAAGCCGCACTCCCTCTGTCTCATACAAAAGACACGGTGTTTGCAGCAGGCATGACTCAAGTATGTTCGAAGCATATGTTTGCCGAACATGTCTGCGCACAGTTTTTGTATGACGAATCTGACAGGACCGTCATACGCGGAAGACACTGTCGGAGGCAGACAGTGTCAACGAACTGTCTTTTGTATGATGTACGGACAGCGCGTGGCTAAAGCTCTAGGCTCCGCGTTGGAAAAAACAGTCAAGAAGCCGTGCGCGCGCTCGTTACGGCGTTGTCTGCATTTAGAGTGTGGACTCTCCGTTCTCCAGACTTTTTGTGGGCGCCGCCATGTTTGCGCTTAGTGCAAAGCGATCAAAATTGGCGATCGTTAACGACTGGAAATCGCGACTTGCCGACTTTTAGAACACGCGGTGTCAGAAGGCTAAGGCGATATCGTCTCGCTCTGTCGCGAAATAACTTTAAACTTTTTTTTTTTTTTTTTTTTTTTTTTTTTTGGGGGGGGGGGGGGGGACGGAGAAGCGTTTCCTGTGATTTGAGACAAAGCTTCAAATAACCGCCAACAACGACTTTTCGCAACAAGATAGCTGAAGTGCAGTTATTCTGAAGCTTAGCTCGGTTAGTGGCTCGATCAGTCTGGCTGCAGCGCTGAACCGATGGGAATTGTTCGCCCGACGTACGATTATTCTCCTCGCGAAGTCAAAGAGCACGAAATAAGGCTCGGAGTGAAACACCTGAGAGGAAAAAGGTAAACTACGAGAATAGGAGAAAAAAGATGGACAGAACCAGAAAAGCTGAGAGCAGGTGCGGGTTTTTCTTGTTGATCAAATATTCAAGCGCGCGGTGCCCACAAACGGCTTGGCTTTTCTCCCGACACGTTGATGGAACTTTCGACGCGTTTGTCGAGTTTTGTTCCTACTAACGAAATAATCTATATTTATAACAAAAACAAATAAAAAGAATACGCCGTTGCAATAATTTCATTGAAGTGTCAAGGGAAACGATCGGCTACTTATCGAGAATTATTAATGACTCGAGAAATGGGTCATCAAAACCTCTGATTTTCTTACGTCAGGAATACTATGAAGAATTATCTTTAGAGCTTAGTTCCCGTCTCCGATGGAGGCATAAAAAAAATTAAAAAAAACATTGAATTTTGCTTTTGTTTTGAGTCGGTATAGTCTGATGGAGTAGAGATGCGATCACGATTTGGGCTCTAGGCTTTGTATACCGTATGATAAGTGACTCTATGAACTGATTGTCAAGGTTTTCATACGAAGCCCGGATTCTGGCGTAACTCACAGTCATATATCGATACTGAATCCTCGCAGCGTAATGTAACTAGTGTGTGAAGGTACATCGGGAGGGTTCTTTTGATTTGATCCGTTGAGCAAAAGCTAAAACAGCACAAAAAAGACAAGGACAAAATTTAATAAACCGAGAGAGCAAGTGCTTATTACGTATCAAATTCAACTGGACGCTTCCTTAAATTTCTTTGACGCCTCCATGCAAACACTTAATAGGAAAATCGGTAAGGGCGCCATGCCATGGACGCCTGGCTGACAGTTATTGATACTCACTCCCTTCATGGAATATTCCAGTAACAATTAGTTTACAATCGTGTGTTTGCTCGTACCGATGGTCAGTGTGATTTCGAAGTTAGGCTTGCCGTTACGAAAGACAAGTCATGATCACATTGGTGAGGGTCCCGTCAGCGATGACGTCCGTTTCTTTGCATAAGAAAGATGTCCAGTGTACTGACACTTGCTACTCCCAGCCATCCTTCTTATTGGGCGTTCATTGCGATGCTTGTTTGCGAAATGACTTTTTTTTTGTTAAATATTTATTTGACAGTAAGTACATGCTTCCTCGTGTTTTTTTTCTGTTTTTTTTTTCTGTTTTAGTTTCTATTAAAAGTCAAGAACCAACTCGCTCATATTTCTACACTAATTTACATTTCGTCATCCGCTCAATGCGGTCGTTCCCTCCGAAATCAGAAAGGTATTTTAATCAGTATAGGGTGCCCCAAGCGTACTTTCCGCTGTAAAACGAGCCAAAAAATCGGCGCCTGCGCATAGATAGCTCAAAATGTCACCGAGTGTGCATGGAGCAGGTCAGTTTTATCATGTGAAATTTCAATACGCAGTTCTCTTCCTGTAAAGAATTAGAGCAAAAAAAAAAAAAAAAAAAAGAAACTTGTTAAAGTCAAGGTTAAGAGGGGGCGCACCTCAGAGCCCCATAGAGAATACATGAGGTTTTTCACCAAATTAAAAACATTCTCACATAATAACGGCTGCGCGGATCTCCTTGAAAATTTCGGCTTTAAAGACATTGAGTCATTATCGAGACACTAAACGCAACAGATGTTTCGTCATAAATTTAATTATATTCTTTAAAAAATCATGAAAATGGTCAAAATCGGCTAATTCGGCACTCTTGCGTTCGGAGCAAATTTACAAAATTATCTAAATTCAAACATAAGAAGAATTGCGCTTAATGTCTTCTAAATTTATTACGGAATCGAATAATATTCAAATTATTCATGTAAGTCGATTTGTTCCGTAACTACAGCAAATATAAAGAACCAAGGTGTCGGTGCTTGTTTTCGTCGTTTTTAAGGTACCTCTCTCTCCCGTGCGGTGGCGCTCGCTGTCCACGAAATGCGAAATCGTCCGTTCGGAGATCGGCCGGATCGGCACTGTGCGAGGTGTTCTTCCGCGGCCATATTCCGCGCCCGCATCCTGTTTCATTCTGCACGCCGAGGCGTCAGTGTGAGTGTCTTGCTTTCCTGGTTCTCGCTGGGTAGGTCTCCGTGTTTTCGCAAGTGGCAAATTCACCTTGGAGCTATGGGTCGAAGACAACCGTCCTGTGGCTAGCGGACCGCGAGGTGTTCCACAACCTCGCGGTCCGTCAACGCGTTGTGCTTGTTTCTACTTTTTTTTTTCTTTTAAAAACGGGCTTTTTTTTTTTTGACGCAAAGTTTTATTTTATTGTTATCCTTCACACAAACGTCCTTCGGCCTTGGGGTCGTGGAAATTGGGGATGAAGCGTGCACAGAGTAGATCGTTGTTTTCCTCCTTTTTATTTTTCACGGACGTCCTGTGACCTCCGTACGGTTCGTGGTCACCACAATCTAACGCGGGGAAAAACGGGTCGCCTGCTCTGTAGTCAGGGTATTCCTAGGGGAGGGTGATAACTCGCTGTTCTTCTGGAAATTCACATATCACCCAAAAAGGTGACATGGGTAATGATTACGGTATGTTTTTTTTCGGTGTTTATTTTTGAGCGAAAATCGGTGCATGTTTTTCGGTGCTTATTTTTTAATCACCAGTGTATTATGGGTTGAACGTCTTGCGATGACGCTAAAAAGCGTTGATAACCAAAGAAAAATGCGATTGGACAAGAACATTTCAAATTTCCAATTCTATTCACATATCCATTACGCTCTTCTCGTGGGAGCATCTATCCTGCCGAAAAATGCCAAAGTCATTGAGCTGTGAACGCATACTCAGTGTACAATCTTTCGGCCTAGAGAGGTATTGCGCACGCTCGAACGCGCTTCACAGCCCAGTAGACGAAGTTGGTGGCACCCAGAAGGCGAGTTCTTGAATGGTCTGTAGTAGGCAAAAGAAACAAATAACAATCAACGCATATCAGCTCTTCAAGCGAAGAAGCGCGTTTCTAAGGTCAATGGTTCCGGACGGCACTAATGTTGTTGGCGTTGTCGTAAGATGACGTCAGTTCATACGAACTGACGTCATCTTACGTGATGACGTGACACAAACACGTCATCTTACATGATCTCGTTACACGAAATGACGTCATCTTACGTGATCACGCTGCACGAAATGACGCCATCTTACGTGACCACGTAACACGTCATCTTGTAAGTCTACCTCTCCCCACAGCAGCGCTTTCCGGGCCCGTGCAGTGCTGTAGTCGAAAGCAAGCTCCCTATGGCAAGCGAAAGCTTCTGAAGTCTCACATTGAGAATACTCGCTAGCGACCGTCTGTGGAAGCTTCGCACGTTGAGGTTTTTGTCGAGATCGAGCCATCGTGTTCCATTAACTATAGTTGAAGTTATCGTTCAATAAAGCCCTAAAAAATATGAATGTAGTTGGTGTAGACATCAAGATCTAATCAAAAATGCGGTTTGACGTCAATTAACGTGCATATACAAGTGTAGAAAAAAATGAGTTATTTGTGCATAGATGTTTAAAAAAGTGTTTATTATTCGACATAGGACTTTGGGAGAAGGATGTGTTCAGATTTTTCTTCATGAGCGCAAATATACCTGACGCAATAAATAGTGACGATTTCATCGTCCCAGTGGTGAGCAGGTGATTTCTTGCTCGAAACAATGATGCCATTTCATAAACCCAGTTCTGTGACATATGCTTTTCCAATGTCTGGTCACTATTTTGTAAACCTTTCAGTCCAAACGAGTATACTTCTGTTTGTTTTTGTTAGCTTAGGAGGGGGTCACAGAGCCTATCTCTTTGTCTTCCTCTAGGACAGACGTACAGAGTTATACCGCAACACGCATCTGTGGAACACACAGAGCTATCGCTCTCCTGTTGGCGGTACAGTAGCAGACGACACAACGCAGCTCCGTAGTCTATCGAGGGCACGGCTAGCCGCGGCCCGTAGCGCGACCGTTCAGACTTGGGAAATGGTTTTGAAGAACCGAGAAATGGTATCTTGTGTACAATAATCACATGTCGTTAGTATACTAGTATTCTACTTGCTAAGCCAAATAAATATTTGCAGCTTGTGAGAATATGTTTGCGTGACGATTTACCGTTCACACTCCTGACGGATGTTAGCGAGTCCTTCATGTTCGTGGCTCGCAGTTATCGGTACCCCCTCGGAGTGACTTCACCATATATATTTTTTTCTTGCTTGCAGGACATCATAAAAATCACAAACACACGAGAAAAAAAAAATCTTATGAGTACGCGTGATTTTGAGCTTCGCAGCTCTAAAGATGCCCGGTAAATGTCGTCCAGTCTGTTTTGTCTATACTCCGTTTCACCGTATTTGGCAACCCTCAGTCGCGGAGCAAAGCACGTGACAGCTACTTTTACGAGCAGTACTATGGCACCTGCAGCGCGTCTCCGACTGGTGTGGTTAGCGTCTTATGCTGGCCATACATCAAAAGTTGTCCCGAAGTGCAACAAATGACGTCACAGAAGACGGAGTGTCACGCTGTTGCATCTCGCGATCCTGGCAATTCATCGTAGAAATGCTGGCGAAAACCACGAGGGAACACGAGTGTCGCTGTCGTCATGGCGTCCCAACGAAAAGCAATTATACAATTTCGACGTTTTTGTAATTCGGTAATTTAAATTACTGTATATAATTTTTAAGAAAGTAAAGACATCATAACCAAATAGGAACTTCCGTGCCAAAACATGCAGTGCGAAGTGAAGACAACTACTATCTTTTTTTTTTTTTCTTGATGTCCACAAAAAAAAAAAAAAAAAAGGCTATGCAGCATCGATCCTACCGTTTTTTTTTTTTTTTCGCACATTATGTGATGTCCTCTAACACGAAAGTACCGACGTAAAAGCGCTGTAGAGACGATATAAAAACAAAAATTTAAGGGAATCGAGCTTTGTAGTAAACGGAAAAAAATAAATAATTAACGACTTTTTACGGTAAACACTTCACCTCTAAGTAGAACTTCAAAAAAGTGACGGTTACGCGCTTTCATGCCCATTTCAACAAAGTTGGGAGAACGATGTATTGCATCTTGTGAATAGACATGTGGAGCAGCATGTTTACGTTAGAGGCGTTGTGTGTAATCGCTGCGCAGTACCTGCCAAAAGAAGATATTATTTGGGCTGGGACCGGACATTTCATCGAACGCCGTTTTGTCGAACGCCGTTTCATCGAAGCCGTTTCAACGAATGCCGTTTCATCGAACGCCGTTTCATCGAACACCGTTTCATCGAAGCCGTTTCATCGAACGCCGTTTTATCGAACGCCGTCTTATCGAACGCCAGGGTTGCATTCCCGCTTCCTAAAGCTGGTCGGAGGTGCCCATCCCGAGTTCTGGAAGTTTTTGACTTGCATCGCCGCAGAACATCAACTGACGGAAGACAAGCCGGAGGCGATGCTGAGTTCCCAAGAGCCTCTCGCCAGAAGAAGGCCTTAGCGGCAAGAAATGAAAAGGCCCGCCTTTTTTATGAGAACCGACGGAGCGTGGCTGTGGGGGACTTTTTGAGAGCAATTGCTCATCATTACAAACGATGAATAGCTGTCGCACGAACACATGAACCCCCGAAAGTTTTCAAATAAAATTTGAAGTGACGTACTTACTTTTGACTTCATTGAATCTTAGAACTAAAAATACAATGTTTCGTTGTAGTTCCATAAATAGCACTTCAGCTTTAGCTACTGCACGCTTCGGGCAGTAAAAAAAAGTATCAATAGAAAGACATGAGAGGCTATTCGCGACTCCAACTAACTATAGGTGGCGCCACTCATATTCCAAGATGGCGGGTTTAGTGAGGGTCAGAGATGCGTGCCAGCATTGCGAAGAGTTAAAAAAACAAAAAAGAAAAAAAAAAACACGCACGATGGCATCCTTTGCGGGATGAGGACGATTCGTCACATGCGCATTCGTCACAGGACGATTGGTCACAGGATGATTCGTCACATAGGAACATTTGTCACAGGATGACTCGTCATGCGGGCAACTGGTCTCATTGATCGAGCAGGGGACGATAGTAAATTGTAAATTTCAACATCTGCCCACATACCCTGATGAGGAGTTTCACAATTTTCCACTGTCACGTAAACCAATGGTTATATAAACTAATATTACAATACTCATCCGCTTTTCCTTTCATTATATTACGGGTCGTCAGCAGGTTGATCTCAGTTGCAGGCTTGAACGAGCAATAATCCGACTGGCAGCCAAATTAGTTTTTAGTTTTGCCTTGCATACACCTATTCGACAAAACCAACAAGTATCGGAATTCCTTCTGCCGAATGTGTACGAGTACCCCTCGTGCAGCATCATGGCTCTCTCTGTTGCGATCACCTCCATCCTTTTGAATGTAGTTCAAAAATAGTCGCTCTTCTATGGCCTCCGCATTCACCGTTCAGGACGGACCCAGATAGCTAGAACGTCTGTTACAAATTCTTTGACCTCGAGAAGCGAAAGACATGCTAAGATAAGAGGTGACCGACTTTCTGAGGCCCAACCAACATTCAATGTTCGGGACCGAATCAGAAGCTAAAACGTTCCTTACAAATTCTTCGCCTTTGTCCGCCCGAACCAAATTGAACAATACATTTTTGGGGGGACGAACTATTGTGAGACCGGTTGGCCGCGTGACGAGTCATCCTATGACGAATGTTCCTGTGACCAATCGTCCTGTGACGAGTGTGCATGTGACGAATGGACCGTATCCCATCCTTTGCACACTCATTACTTCTATAACACTGAGCCACCTCGTATCCTTTTGTTTTTCTTTCATGGTACTAATTTCTTTCTGCGCATTACGGCTGTTACGACGCTAAGTCTGTCTGCCCTTCGAATTTAAACTTAGGCTCAGATCAGGGACGAACCAGTTTAAATCAGGAAAATATAATTAACACTGTAGCAAAGTAAATCTATCATATCGATCGGAAATACGATTTGGCACATTCCATCTGAACACATATTGTGCACAGCGAATGCAATAGCGAGTCAGCGTGCAAAACGCCGCCACACTGAGCTACCATAACATCTCAGCGATTTTTGCATAGCACCGAGCACGGAAAAGAGAAAACAGTTATTCATTCACATAAACGAAGCAAATTTATTTAAAGCCCGGACACTCCGTACGTCCAATCTAGCTAAGGTTATCAATAGACTCGACCATGTCATTTGTCGAAACAGATAAAAGACGTTGGCAAAAATGATTAGACTGAATAAGTGAATCTAACGCACGTATTTTACCAACCGACGGTCGCGCGCCTTCAATACCCTTTCCAATTGTCATTGCGCACCTTGGACACACTTTGGGAAGCAATGCATATTTACATCGCCGCCCGAGGTCTCCATTAAACGTGTAGTGCTGACCCAAATAAAATGCTAACCTGACTCTCAATCGCTCACCGCAAAGGACGATTTCGAACAGGCGGTACTGTAGGTCACTTGAGATAAAAAAAAGAAAAGAAAAACAAGCTACAGAAACGAGCGTCGTAAAAAAGGGGACCGGCATTTTTATTCCTACCTCCGAACAGAAACGAGCGCCACCCACTGCATCACACAGCGCAGAGGCCGGACTCGGTCACCGCGCGTACATACCAAGCGCGCGCGAGGGATGCAGAAACTTCCTCCGCCGGGAGAACACGGCAGATTTCGGGATCTATTTCACGCAGCGGATAACGCGGGCCTTTTCACACCTCGATACTGGCGAAAAGAGGGCGCGGTACCTCTATTTATTCGTCCGTTTCAGCCACCAGATGGCGCGCGGCTCGAAACGTGGTTGAACGCGCAACTTCTAGATGGCGCCAGTATCGAGGTATCGAGCTATTGATAACCTTAGCTAGATTGGACGTACGGAGTGTCCGGGCTTTAAATAAATTTGCTTCGTTTATGTGAATGAATAACTGTTTTCTCTTTTCCGTGCTCGGTGCTATGCAAAAATCGCTGAGATGTTATGGTAGCTCAGTGTGGCGGCGTTTTGCACGCTGACTCGCTATTGCATTCGCTGTGCACAATATGAGTTCAGATGGAATGTGCCAAATCGTATTTCCGATCGATATGATAGATTTACTTTGCTACAGTGTTAATTATATTTTCCTGATTTAAACTGGTTCGTCCCTGATCTGAGCCTAAGTTTAAATTCGAAGGGCAGACAGACTTAGATATACAATAGTAAGGGTGCAGGCGAGCTGGTGGATGTTAACCATGTTGAATATACCTGAGACTGGGGTAGAAAAACATAAAAGTCGAAGAAACAGAACGGGACAGGACGACGTCTTGAGACGTCGTCCTGTCCCGCTCTGTTTCTTCGACTTTTATGTTTTTCTACCCCAGTCTCAGGTATATTCAACATGGTTAACAGACAGACTTAGCGTCGTAACAGCCGTAATGCGCAGAAAGAAATTAGTACCATGAAAGAAAAACAAAAGGATACGAGGTGGCTCAGTGTTATAGAAGTAATTAGTGTGCAAAGGATGGGATACGGTCCATTCGTCACATGCACACTCGTCACAGGACGATTCGTCACACAGGAACATTCGTCATAGGATGACTCGTCACGCGGCCAACCGGTCTCACAATAGTTCGTCCCCCCCAAAAATGTATTGTTCAATTTGGTTCGGGCGGACAAAGGCGAAGAATTTGTAAGGAACGTTTTAGCTTCTGATTCGGTCCCGAACATTGAATGGTGGTTGGGCCTCAGAAAGTCGGTCACCTCTTATCTTAGCATGTCTTTCGCTTCTCGAGGTCAAAGAATTTGTAACAGACGTTCTAGCTATCTGGGTCCGTCCTGAACGGTGAATGCGGAGGCCATAGAAGAGCGACTATTTTTGAACTACATTCAAAAGGATGGAGGTGATCGCAACAGAGAGAGCCATGATGCTGCACGAGGGGTACTCGTACACATTCGGCAGAAGGAATTCCGATACTTGTTGGTTTTGTCGAATAGGTGTATGCAAGGCAAAACTAAAAACTAATTTGGCTGCCAGTCGGATTATTGCTCGTTCAAGCCTGCAACTGAGATCAACCTGCTGAAGACCCGTAATATAATGAAAGGAAAAGCGGATGAGTATTGTAATATTAGTTTATATAACCATTGGTTTACGTGACAGTGGAAAATTGTGAAACTCCTCATCAGGGTATGTGGGCAGATGTTGAAATTTACAATTTACTATCGTCCCCTGCTCGATCAATGAGACCAGTTGCCCGCATGACGAGTCATCCTGTGACAAATGTTCCTATGTGACGAAGCATCCTGTGACCAATCGTCCTGTGACGAATGCGCATGTGACGAATCGTCCTCATCCCGCAAAGGATGCCATCGTACGTGTTTTTTTTTTTCTTTTTTGTTTTTTTAACTCTCCGCATTGCTGGGAAACGCTCAAGGTACCAGCAAAGACAGCGAGCTGGCGTGAAATTTCCATCGAGCGGAAAACGAGTGTGACTTTTATTTCATCATGCGCTTTCATTTTGATATGGCTCAAAATGGGCGCGAAATAGTAACAGGTAAGGCAACAAAA
The DNA here is from genome assembly GCF_016920785.2 of Ixodes scapularis. Lineage (NCBI taxonomy): Eukaryota > Metazoa > Arthropoda > Arachnida > Ixodida > Ixodidae > Ixodes > Ixodes scapularis. Next base: position 20,246,306 of record NW_024609857.1, on the reverse strand, counting down.
TTTAGATGTTAGGTCTGGAGCACCGCCATACTCAGCCGTGTTGGGGGCATCTCTCGCGAGTCAATACGGCAAAGGTATTGCGCGTCGAACTGTACGTGAGAGTTATCCATTTCAGCGAAACCTTGATTTCGCAAAACTATTGTGGCTCGAGTCGTGGCTTCCAGTACTTGAAAGCCACGAGCAAGAAATAAATGACAGTTGATTTTGAAGGACAATCGCGACGTGGAAACCCATAAAAGAGAGTTCCAATAAGACGAGAGCTTCCCCTTCTCTTCAAGTGCGTGGGTTACGCTCTCAATCCTGCACCTGTGGTAACACCGCAGGCTCCTAAAATGGCTTTGAAAACGTTCCTGGTCGCAAAAACTTTTTTTTTTTTTTTTTTTTGTCGAGGCGCTATTTCATTTTTTTTTACTTTTTGTCTACCTTGATATCCCATCAGCGCAAAAACTACCATAAACTAAAAAAAAAAATAGTGGGCATACAACGACAACGCACCCACTGGGACCCGAGTCAAGGCAAGAACAACTAACTACTAAAAGGGGAAAAAAATCATGTTCGCATACACAGACAGAACGCCTCCATCGAAAGAAATGAATCATGCGCTTGTTCTGCCAGTCTCGTTGTGCGTCTGTCAAAAGCCACAAAGGAGGAAGACAATCAGCGCCTACACCACTCCCCTCCACTCCCCCCCCCCCCCCCCCCCCCCCCCACCCCTAAAAAGAAAAAAAGAAAGGTTTCTTGGGCGCGCGCGCGGTCGCCCAAGCGATGACCTTGGAAGGGTATGCGATTGTAGCACGTTTGTCCCCCGGTTGTGCCTCTGTCTCAAATGCCACGGTCCGTTTCTCCCAAGTGCCCGTCTTATCTTCCCGAGTATCAACTCCGCAGTGATTCTGAATCATTCCGATGCTTTCCAACGTTGCAAAACTGTTAGACGAATATTTGCACAGAAGTATACTCTGTTCGCAGAACTATCTACGGCGCTAAAATTCAAAAGCGCCGAGTTGGATTCGGGAACTCGTGTAGGTTTAGCTCATCGTTGGAACATTCTTATTCGCTCGATGAACTCCACAAAACGTGTAAATATTAGAATGAACTTTCCAGAAAACGGGATACGGTCCATTCGTCCCATGCACACTCGTCACAGGACGATTGGTCACAGGACGATTCGTCACACAGGAACATTCGTCATAGGATGACTCGTCACGCGGCCAACCGGTCCCACAATAGTTAGTCCCCCCAAAAATGTATTGTTCAATTTGGTTCGGTCGGACAAAGTGGCTCACCTCATATCTTAATATGTATTTGGCTTTTCAAAGGCGAAGAATTTGTAACAAAAAGTTTTAGTTTCTGTTTCGGTCCCGAACATTTAATGTTGGTTCGGCCTTACAAAGTGGGTCACATCTTAGCATGTCTTTCGCTTCTCAAGGTCAAAGAATTTGTAACAGACGTTTTAGCTTCTGGGTCCGTCGCGAACGGTGAATACGGAGGCCATATAAGAGTGAATATTTTTGAACTCGGACAGCATTCAATATAATGGAGGGGATCGCAACAGAGAGAGGCTGTACACATTCACTCGTACACATTCAGCAGAAAGAATTCCGATACTTATTGATTTTGTCGAATAGGTGTATGCAAGGCAAAAGTAAAAACTGATTTAGCTGCCAGTCGGATTATTGCTCCTTCAAGCCAGCAACTGAGATCAACCTGCTAAAGACTCGTAATATAATGAAAGTAAAAGCGGAAGAGGAGCATTGTAAGATTAGTTTTCCTAACCATTGGTTTATGTGACAGTGGGAAGTCGTGAAAGTCCTCGTCAGGGAATGTAAGCAGTTGTTGAAATTTGCAATTTACTATCGACGCCTGCCCGATCGATGTGACCAGTTGTCCGCATGACGAGTCATCCTGTGACGAATGTTCCTACGTGACGAATCGTCCTGTGACCAATCGTCCTGTGACGAGTGCGCATGTGACGAATCGTCCTCATCCCCCAGAAAACGATAGTTGTTGTCGGGGTTCCAGGCGACCGGACAGGTCGCAATTATTGGCTGATTAAAAATTTTATTTCATAATCACAATCGTATCATCAAGGGCACGCCATTTCCTCATCACTTCTTCTACGAAAAGAGTTGCTGTATTCGTAGCACACACAGACGGAAACGGTTGAGACTGCCCAAATAATATCTTCTTTTGGCAGGTACTGCGCAGCGATTACACACAATGCCTCTAACATAAACATGCTGCTCCACATGTCTATTCACAAGATGCAATACATCGTTCTCCCAACTTTGTTGAAATGGGCATGAAAGCGCGTAACCGTCACTTTTTTGAAGTTCTACTTAGAGGTGAAGTGTTTACCGTAAAAAGCCGTTAATTATTTATTTTTTTCCGTTTACTACAAAGCTCGATTTCCTTAAATTTTTGTTTTTATATCGTCTCTACAGCGCTTTTACGTCGGTACTTTCGTGTTAGAGGACATCACATAATGTGCGAAAAAAAAAACAAAAAAAAAACGGTAGGATCGATGCTGCATAGCCTTTTTTTTTTTTTTTTTGTGGACATCAAGAAAAAAAAAAAAAGATAGTAGTTGTCTTCACTTCGCACAGCATGTTTTGGCACGGAAGTTCCTATTTGGTTATGATGTCTTTATTTTCTTAAAAATTGTATACAGTAATTTAAATGACCAAATTACAAAAACGTCGAAATTGTATTATTGCTTTTCGTTGGGACGCCATGACGACAGCGACACTCGTGTTCCCTCGTGGTTTTCGCCAGCATTTCTACGATGAATTGCCAGGATCGCGAGATGCAACAGCGTGACACTCCGTCTTCTGTGACGTCATTTGTTGCACTTCGGGACAACTTTTGATGTATGGCCAGCATAAGACGCTAACCACACCAGTCGGAGACGCGCTGCAGGTGCCATAGTACTGCTCGTAAAAGTAGCTGTCAAGTGCTTTGCTCCGCGACTGAGGGTTGCCAAATTACGGTGAAACGGAGTATAGACAAAACAGACTGGACGACATTTACCGGGCATCTTTAGAGCTGCGAAGCTCAAAATCACGCGTACTCATAAGATTTTTTTTTTCTCGGGTGTTTGTGATATTTATGATATTCTGCAAGCAAGAAAAAAATATATATGGTGAAGTCACTCCGAGGGGGTACCGATAACTGCGAGCCACGAACATGAAGGACTCGCTAACATCCGTCAGGAGTGTGAACGGTAAATCGTTACGCAAACATATTCTCACAAGCTGGAAATATTTATTTGGCTTAGCAAGTAGAATACTAGTATACTAACGACATGTGATTATTGTACACAAGATACCATTTCTCGGTTCTTCAAAACCATTTCCCAAGTCTGAATGGTCGCGCTACGGGCCGCGGCTAGCCGTGCCCTCGATAGACTACGGAGCTGCGTTGTGTCGTCTGCTACTGTACCGCCAACAGGAGAGCGATAGCTCTGTGTGTTCCACAGATGCGTGTTGCGGTATAACTCTGTACGTCTGTCCTAGAGGAAGACAAAGAGATAGGCTCTGTGACCCCCTCCTAAGCTAACAAAAACAAACAGAAGTGTACTCGTTTGGACTGAAAGGTTTACAAAATAGTGACCAGACATTGGAAAAGCATATGTCACAGAACTTGGTTTATGATATGGCATCATTGTTTCGAGCAAGAAATCACCTGCTCACCACTGGGACGATGAAATCGTCACTATTTATTGCGTCAGGTATATTTGCGCTCATGAAGAAAAATCTGAACACATCCTTCTCCCAAAGTCCTATGTCGAATAATAAACACTTTTTTAAACATCTATGCACAAATAACTCATTTTTTCCTACACTTGTATATGCACGTTAATTGACGTCAAACCGCATTTTTGATTAGATCTTGATGTCTACACCAACTACATTCATATTTTTTAGGGCTTTATTGAACGATAACTTCAACTATAGTTAATGGAACACGATGGCTCGATCTCGACAAAAACCTCAACGTGCGAAGCTTCCACAGACGGTCGCTAGCGAGTATTCTCAATGTGAGACTTCAGAAGCTTTCGCTTGCCATAGGGAGCTTGCTTTCGACTACAGCACTGCACGGGCCCGGAAAGCGCTGCTGTGGGGAGAGGTTGACTTACAAGATGACGTGTTACGTGGTCACGTAAGATGGCGTCATTTCGTGCAGCGTGATCACGTAAGATGACGTCATTTCGTGTAACGAGATCATGTAAGATGACGTGTTTGTGTCACGTCATCACGTAAGATGACGTCAGTTCGTATGAACTGACGTCATCTTACGACAACGCCAACAACATTAGTGCCGTCCGGAACCATTGACCTTACACTCTAAAACCGGTCCCTCATAAAAAACGCTGTCCCTCTGATTTTAGAGGGGACAACAATGCTTTCAGGGGGACAGCCCTTTTTAAGAGGGAAATTGAAAAATAAAATAGCAACATCTAGAGGGACACCAACATATTAAGAGAGACCAAGGAAACCGTTTCGTTAGTCCCTCTGAACAGAAAAGACAGACAAAAAGATTCACGCGTGTCCCTTCATATTAAGAGGGGACCGGTCCCTCTTAACTGGACCAATGTAGTTCGGTCAGGAGGAGGGGGGCAGGCGCACTAATTCACGGCAAAGAGTTCAGACGGTGCTAAGGCTTCGCGCCAATTCACGGAGAGCTGGAAACGGTCGTTGCCGGAGAGTCGCAAGCGTCATGCTGCTCGTTTGACTTCCTTCGGGTGAGTAATCCTGTCATATTGGCGCTTTTGTTTTGGGTGCATTGCGGGTGGGAATAACGAGCCATCAATATTTTCACGCTGGCTGTGAGATGCACGAGCTTTGCATGTAGAGTGAGAGTGTTCAGCTGTAGTCCGCGGACGCGGTCGCTTCCTGGATCTGCTCGTTCAGCTAAGGACAAAGCGTCGCTAATCGTTTGCCCTGCCGTGAGCCGCAGGGCTGTCTTTCGCACAAAACACTTTTAGCAAGTTAGGGTGTCCCAATGTGTACGCGTCTGTCTTAAGCTGGTGATATCAGACCATTTTCTGTCCGACGCTTTTGTCTACTTTTCAATTTCGAACGCGCGATCGCTCTTCTCCCAGCTCGAGCTGCTAACTTTGGCAGTGCTACGCCGGCATTTTATTACCGGCAATTTCCTGGTATTTTATCCGTGAGCGTACACTGTTGGCATCGAGTACTACAAAGGATGGCATCACCCTCCCTAAGGCAAAGCCAACATAAAGGCACCCTAGCTGGGGCAGTCAGTGTTTGTAAGCTTGGCTCGCCGATTTCTTTCTCGGTGTGCACTCTAAATGCTTGAGGTTGACCGCCCGAGAGCGTTGATTGACAGAAACAATGTTGGCGATTTTGCGTTTGTTTGCCTTCACAATTCATTACAGCAATTTACACTGCAACGTTATGTTGTAGACATCGTTAGCGTTGCAGTGATTATGAACATTTTTTTCTCAAGTGGGCGGCGAGTAAAAACCCATAATGTGTGTGTATGTTTGTGAAAAGGGCAGGGGGATTGGACGAGCACAAAACAAAAAGAAGAAATAAAGGTTTTTTTTTTTTTCTTCGCGTGTTCGCGTTGCGTCGGCGTCGCGGCGTCTAGGGGAAGGGTGTAGCGGCGGCCAGGGAGTACATTTTTTTTTTTTTTTGTATTCCTTTGGCGTACTGTTTTGTTCGTTATATTTTGACGGTCGTGCCGGCACAGCTACCGGCTTTTTTTTTTTTTTGGCGCCGACCACGTTTTTGTTTTTGGAGATTTTATTTATGATGTTTATTATGCTCTTTGTTTTCTGTAGCTGGCTGAATATTTTTTTTTCTGTGTCGTGCATCCGCGAAAAATATATAAACAGAAGTTTGCTTTTTTTTTTTTCTTTTCTTTCTTATGCGCTTTAGGGCTGGTGCGTTGACTGTGGGCGTTAAATGACTGACCGTTATTAACAATCTTGTTTTCAGAGTGAGGCAATGGCAACGAACGTTGACATGAAGGGAATCAGGCGGGGGTTCCGCTCGGATTTCTCGTGTACAGAGCTCTACCGGGACCCTCTGCACGGTGGAACGCACCACCCTGAGTGGTGAGCCTACTGCGGCCACCCGCACACGGTTCACAACGAACTCGGTAATTATTAACTTTTTGTATTCCGGTATGTAGGTAGGCTCTATTTACGTTCTGTTGGCATATGCACTGCTTCTGAAAAAAAAAAAAAAAAAATGAATGGCTTGCGGCGAAATATTTACAGAAATGTAATTTTTTATTTGATTATGTTGCTTTCTAAAACATGCGCTAGATCACTTCTGCAGCTTCGAGCCGCAAATGCAATCCATGCTTTCCAAAGCACATGGGGCTTCTAAAGTTCATCTACTACTAAATGCGTTTTCGTTTTGTCTTGGTAATACAGAAACAATTGATTCTCGTAAATTAATTAAAACTGCAGTCTATTCTCGTGCCAAAAATTAATAGTAGCAGAAGTTGCGTCATAAGCTAATGTCACTCGCTATTTCATCGCATACAGATTGGGTTCCGAATCTTTGAACCGTTTGCACTTTATTTTCGCATTTGTTTCCTATCGCCTGCTTGATAACAGGTGAAAGCGCTTCATTACCTTTATTCTAATTCCCACCCTCTGTATCTAAAGGAAAACAATATGGTCTTTCATTCAGCTAAAGGTGGATGCACAACTTCGGTTCCATAACACGATCGTCACCATGCTGGGAAACCTGGAGGAGGTAAAAGGGGCCTTCTGCGGAGACAACCCAACATCATTCTTGAACATTAAGACCATCCTCCGGTCTCGATTGGCCAGAAATTCTTTCATCACCTATGGTATGTGAAAAAGCGAATGCAAAAATAGAAATCTAAGTTTGACGCTGACGCAATTTTTTTTTTTTTTTTTTAACAATTGCTGCTTGCAGGACGATTTTACCCCTGACGAAAAAGTTCCAAGACCCAAGACTTTCTTCGGTTCGGAGAAAGGGATCGTTTCTGGGAACTGGTCAGTGAAACTCACCGCTAGCACGACTATGGAGGGGGCACTAGTCATGTGCTTATGGGTGTATTACATAACGGGACTCTCCTACCCCGTGGCATGTGGACAAACCCTTGGACTCTTCTAGGGTCTGCTCGTTGAAAATAAAGTGTTTCGATTCAGTTTATGTCGGAGAAGCTTATAAAATCGCTTATGGCCGTTCAAAAACAACAGAAATTCTGAGCTTCTGCTGATGGCAAGAGACGCCGAATAATTAGTTTTTAATGCTATGAAGTGGGTAACTACGCTCTAAAAAAAAAAGCACAGGAATCTACTTTCCCGAGCCAGCACTAGGAAAGTCAATCACCGTAACTCACGGAAGCAGCTCAGCGAATCACGATGCCGAAACATAAGATTAGACCAAAAAAGCCAGTCCGAGTTGTGACATTAACCAATGCAAAACATCACGCTTGTTGTGCTTAATGTCGCAACTCATTTTTTTTGTATAATCATATGTTTCGGCATCTACACTCGCTGAGCTGCCTCCGGGAGTTATGGTGATTGTCTTTCCAAGTGTTGTGCGGGAAAGTAGACGCACGGGCTTTTTTTTTAGAATGTACTTTTCTTTTTGTGTTATCCGCTAAAAAAAGTTTTTTTTTTTTTTTTTTTCAGCACGATTGTATTGTTGTTTATGATGGGCAAAATGAGTCACACTGCAGCACGAAATTTTTTGTGTGATAGCTTCCAAGAAACGCCGATTTCTGGCGTCGTCCTAAGTCTTTTTTTATTCGTAAAAGCTACCAGAACATCGTTATAGAATTATTATTTTGATGAAGACATATCAAAATATTCTCTTGTGTCATGGCAAATAAAACAGTGTTTACTCTTAAAGATTGTTACTGTTTTCTTTAACACATTGATTCCGTTTATCAAACAAGATATACAGATCAAATTTCAATTCTGCTACGCAGCACAGAATAACTTTGGTTAAACCATATCAGCAAAAGTGCGAGAAGTGCAGTGCAGCATGTCACCTGACACTCAAAACACGAAGGAGCAGAAATTGTACGATACAATAACAGAGGTAACTTAAAGCCGGGGTCACGCTGCTTATACATCATACAAAATACATTCTGCAGACATGTTCCAATGCGAGTCACCGCGACATCCGTGCTTTGTACGCCACGTGACAAAGTAACCTCTTGATTGGTTACCTCGTGGCGTACGAAGCGCGGATGTCGAGGCGACTCGTTTCGGAACATGTCTGCAGAATGTATTTTGTATGAAGTATAAGCAGCGTGACCCCAACTTAAGGGGGACTATGCCCCTGCATTTTAAGCGGGCCACCGTCCCTCCGAATTTAAGGAAGAAAATATCTAAAAACTGTCCCTCTTACTTAAGGGACTCTGACCTCAAATTTAAGGGAGACGCCGCCTCGCTTACTTTAAGAGGGGTGGTGTCTCACTTAATTAAGAGGGAGCATCTCCATGTAATATTAAGAGGTCTGTCGCCCCCCTTAAAGTTAAGTGGGAAAAAATCGAAGAAATGTCCCTCTTACTAAGTGGGACCGGGCTTAGAGTGTAGAAACGCGCTTCTTCGCTTGAAGAGCTGATATGCGTTGATTGTTATTTGTTTCCTTTGCCTACTACAGACCATTCAAGAACTCGCCTTCTGGGTGCCACCAACTTCGTCTACTGGGCTGTGAAGCGCGTTCGAGCGTGCGCAATACCTCTCTAGGCCGAAAGATTGTACACTGAGTATGCGTTCACAGCTCAATGACTTTGGCATTTTTCGTCAGGATAGATGCTCCCACGAGAAGAGCGTAATGGATATGTGAATAGAATTGGAAATTTGAAATGTTCTTGTCCAATCGCATTTTTCTTTGGTTATCAACGCTTTTTAGCGTCATCACAAGACGTTCAACCCATAATACACTGGTGATTAAAAAATAAGCACCGAAAAACATACACCGATTTTCGCTCAAAAATAAACACCGGAAAAAAACATACCGTAATCATTACCCATGTCATCTTTTTGGGTGATATGTGAATTTCCAGAAGAACAGCGAGTTATCACCCTCCCCTAGGAATACCCTGACTACAGAGCAGGCGACCCGTTTTTCCCCGCGTTAGATTGTGGTGACCACGAACCGTACGGAGGTCACAGGACGTCCGTGAAAAATAAAAAGGAGGCAAACAACGATCTACTCTGTGCACGCTTCATCCCCAATTTCCACGACCCCAAGGCCGAAGGACGTTTGTGTGAAGGATAACGATAAAATAAAACTTTGCGTCAAAAAAAAAAGCCCGTTTTTAAGAGAAAAAAAAAAAAGTAGAAACAAGCACAACGCGTTGACGGACCGCGAGGTTGTGGAACACCTCGCGGTCCGCTTGCCACAGGACGGTTGTCTTCGACCCATAGCTCCAAGGTGAATTTGCCACTTGCGAAAACACGGAGACCTACCCAGCGAGAACCAGGAAAGCAAGACACGCACACTGACGCCTCGGCGTGCAGAATGAAACAGGATACGGGCGCGGAACACGGCCGCGGAAGAACACCTCGCACAGTGCCGATCCGGCCGATCTCCGAACGGACGATTTCGCATTTCGTGGACAGCGAGCGCCACCGCACGGGAGAGAGAGGTACCTTAAAAACGACGAAAACAAGCACCGACACCTTGGTTCTTTATATTTGCTGTAGTTACGGAACAAATTGACTTACATGAATAATTTGAATATTATTCGATTCCGTAATAAATTTAGAAGACATTAAGCGCAATTCTTCTTATGTTTGAATTTAGATAATTTTGTAAATTCGCTCCGAACGCAAGAGTGCCGAATTAGCCGATTTTGACCATTTTCATGATTTTTTTAAAGAATATAATTAAATTTATGACGAAACATCTGTTGCGTTTAGTGTCTCGATAATGACTCAATGTCTTTAAAGCCGAAATTTTCAAGAAGATCCGCGCAGCCGTTATTATGTGAGAATTTTTTTAATTTGGTGAAAAACCTCATGTATTCTCTATGGGGCTCTGAGGTGCGCCCCCTCTTAAGCGCGTTCGCAGATGATAGAGTTAGCGACTCTATTTGCTTGTGGCGCCATTCTCCCAATAGGCTTAGGAAGCAGACGACGCTTCTGTTGTCTGCTCGCTGCGCCTGGAGAGGGTGCCACAAGCAAAAAGTTTCGCTAACTCGGTCGTCTGCGAATGCGGAGACGACCTAACAGACGACCTAAGAGATGACCTAGTCGAGGTTGGGTGCATTTGCAGACGGCCGAGTTAGCGAGGTGGCGCCACATGCAAACAGAGTCGCTAGCTCGGTTGTCTGAGAACGCGCTCAACTTTGACTTTAGCTAGTTTTTTACTCTAATTTTTTTACAGGAAGAGAACTGCGCCTTGAAATTTCACACGGTAAAACTTGCCAGCTTATTGCACATTCGCAGAATGTTTCAGCTTCCGATGTCCAGTTTTCCAGTATTTCCGGCTCGTTTTACAGCTGAAGGTCCGCTTGGGACACCCTGTACATGTACCTTAGCGGGCAACGAGCTGAAAGAGCAATAAGAGCCAATACATAGGAATGGAACTCAAAGTTTAGGTCCCATACTTCGAACTATTCGCCAAATCGAGGCATAACAGAGCTTGTCGGAGCAGTAGATCGGGTGCTTCAGCTCATGTTGCCCGCGGTGGTAGTTAGCTGAATGCGGCAACAAGACTGCTTTAACACTGCGTGGCTTTCGGATGACCTCAACAACAAGCAGCTTTATGCTTACCAACGTTACTAGAACAACTCAGTTGGGAAACTGCTATAGAGCATGTTTTGAAAAAATGGCTCCGATCCGTACCCGAGAACCGAACTAATGGCGATCGCAACGCCGCCATTTCTCCCGCAGCGGCCATTCCGGGAACAGCACGGCTGCACGTATTAATTCAGGTCGGCTCGCGGGAGGGCCTGTGGCGCCATCTCGGAGTGCTATTTCGCAGAAGCTATATAAATCAACTTTCATGGTTTGACTCGCCGCTAAAGGGCGGCGCTCTTACCGTATTTAGTTAGGGCAACAGAAATGCAGCTGTAATGAAAAATAGAGCACTTTAGAATTACAATAGGTTTGAGGTGGTGAGAGAGATTTGGAAAGGGGTCTTGGTGCCTGGGTTGACTTTTGGAAACGCAGTGCTATGCATGAAATCCGAAGTGCATGCAAGACTAGAAATAAAACAGCGCGGAGCAGGTAGGCTGGCTTTGGGGGCACATTGCAAAACGCCAAACCAGGGAGTACAAGGAGACTTGGAATGGGCGTCATTTGAGGGCAGGGAAACTGTGAGCAAGATAGAATTTGAGGATCGGTTGAGGCAAATGGATGGGGAGCAATGGGCACGAAAGGTGTTCAGCTATTTATACATGAGGAGTATAGACAAAAAGTTGAGACAGCGCACTAGGAAATTAAGAGGAAAGTTTTTAGGCTATAGTGGAGTTACGGAAGAGCAGGTCTTAGTTAAGAAGAAAGTTAAGGCCACAGAAAGAGATCGGCGGCTAGAGGAAATGCAAACAAAGACGGCTCTGGAAAGCTATAGATTAAACAAAACAGTTATTGTCAAAGAAAGCATTTATGACAATTCTAGGAGAAGCTCATTGTTTTTTTGGGGCAAAGACAGGTGTTTTGCGAATTAGAACATACAGAGCGAAGTACCGGGAAATGGATACAATGTGCGCTGCTTGTGGAGAGGAGGACGAGACGGCTGAGCACTTGATACTCTACTGTAAAGGGCTTCACCCTATGCCTACCGAAGGCAACATAGATTTAATAAAGTCATTGGGTTTTGGAGACAGCGGAGGAAAAGTGGATTTCAAGACAGTAGAAATTACCAAGAAAAGATTAAGTGAATGGTGACAGAAAGCGAGAGAAAACGAGGTATTTTCTTATTAACTAATGGCAAGGAGGTTTTATAGCCTCACTTTCTTTTCAGTGCGGAGTGAATATAGTTTTCACATTCAAATATTCTAAGCTTAAATGGTAAAATAAATGGCTAGGTGGCGTAAGCCACCGCCCGATCCAAAGGGCTCAGCCGGATTCATCCATCCATCCATCCATCGATTAGAGTTCGCGTCTCCATCCCGTTGCTCGCCCTCCCGCGGCGGAAACAGGAAGCGCTCTAGGGAGGGTCCCCCGATCCTCCTGCTCGGCGGGCACGGCGGAACTGCTCGCGATCATGGTTCGCGAAATGTCATTATCGAATGCAAACAACACTCTTCACTGTCCCAACGTAGCGCTGCAGCCGGTGCGGGATTGTACCTGATTAGAGAGTTTTAGCAAGCGCTATGCGTTTACGTTAGAGTTGCACGTTCCACGTTACGCATTCGCGTCATTGCCATGCGTCAATCCAAGACCGTAATTTTGGGCTTTCTGGACGCGCTGTGTGGAAAACGAAAACCTAACGCAAACACACAGCGCTTGCGTTCGAACTGGAAAGGCTGAGTGTGGCAAAACGACGGCGCGTAAAAATGAAAGGAACTAAATGTTATAAAAAAAACTTAGAATTATTTTTTTCTTTTGTGTGTGTGTGTGTGTGGGGGGGGGGGGGGGGGCATTTGGTTTGGAAGGATATTGGGGCGACTTTGGAAAATTTGTCAATTGTCAAAAGTCGTGACTTCGATAGCACCGTATGCCTTACCCAGAATTAATGTAATTTTACGTGGATTTTTCACATTAGCTAGAAGGTTTTCATTGATTTTGGACTATTTTTATTTTATAACTTGGTAATTAAAAACGCTACCATTGGCACCAGTGGTGATAATTAGCACTTCTGATTGTCATACTTGTTCGCGCGTTTGAAATTAGATCATAAGCCACAAATTATATCAAAGCTTGAAAATTACGTATTAAATTACCTTTATTTTAATATTATTACTAATAATACAAATCGCCCGCAATGTATGCCCCCAATTAACGACACGATCACAAAAATACGCTATCTAACCATGATAGTCTTTCTAGAAATATATCGTTTTTTTTGAGCATATGATAAACTTTGACACCGTTATCAAGATCGACAAACAGTCAAACAATGGATGCAATATAAAGTCCTATGCGTCACACGTTCCTTTAAAAACACACACACACACTTCAGCTCTCTGACTCGGATTCCGTCTTTGGGTTTTTGTACTGAGGACACCGTTTCTTAATGTATACGTTTAGTGAACATATTGTAAAAATTGGATCTATTATGTTATTCTTGTGCTGGGAATAACGCTAAAGTAATTAATCATCTAAATACCCAAAAATTCATTAAAAGGTTCGCAGTTCATTATTTCCCATGACAATCATCTGAGCGCAAAAAGGCAGCAAGAACGCACAAATGTCAGCACTGACCGCGAACGAGTTCTTTAACTAAATTATTACGATGTGAGACACCTCTTTAGTTATGAAAGAATCAGAAATTACGACCTCTACTGAGAAATTAAATCCAAAATATAGATTAGTTTCGGTTTCCCTCCACAATTAAAACATGCCTCTTGGCGTAAATATTACGCTAAACACCCTTTTCGTTTTAAGAATAAATAGGTGACCTGCGGTCATAACACCATAGTTTCTTCATAATACCAGAAATAACTTGTGTCGCTCAGTGTAGCCAGCACACTAGACAGGCTCAGCAGCGGTACGCCTCTCCGACTTGGAGAATAGAAGGGTAGGAGAGGGCATGACGTCAGCCGCGTAGCCTCCACAAGCCATGCTCCCTTGACGCCTCGCCTCTCTCTTATTTTCCTCCTTGCTCTCACCACATCACGTGACCGTAGCTAGCCTTCGTCTAGCTATGGTGGCTAGAAGGGTGGCTAGAAGCCACCATAGTCTAGCCTTCGATCTGATAAAACCTACCGAACGGAGCGCGCGCAAGCCTGCAAGGAATCCTCCTACAATCAACCATCCATCTCGCACGTGACATGTCACGCGCACCAATCGCCAGACAGATCTGCGGTCACGCTGGGCACAAAATCGTTTAAACTTTTTATGACTAGGCTTCACCAATATTGCAACGTGCCCCCTCCTAGTACTTCTAACCTCCTTGCTCTCCGACCCTCACTATACCCGCCATTTTGGAAATCGAGTGGCGCCGCCTATTGTGAATCGGGGTCGCGCGGGAGCCTGAGTTGCGCGTCTGTTTTCCATGTGCCGCCGCGGCACTATTCGCCGAGATCCGATCACGTGAGGAGCCGGATCAAGTGCCGTGCAGGAAAGTAGACGTTGCACGCGCCCCGGCGTACGTTTCCCCGCTTTTGAGCGCGGCGCCGCTATTCGCCGAATTCAGTCACGTGAGGGGCAGGATCAACATGCCGTACAGGAAAGAGGGCACTACGGGGATGAATGCGCAACTCTGGCTCTCGTAGGGGGCCCTATACAAGACCTCTAATTTAGTTTAGTTTCGGTGGGCATGAGCGGCCCGGGTTTCGAGGGTGAGTTTCCCAACTGAGTGTTTTAGTAACTTTGCTACCTACACGAAGAAACGCGTTTGCAATCAGTGTTGCTAATGCTAGACACAACAACCGAACCAAGGCGTGTTTCGAATGCAGACACGAGGCACAGCTGATATGCTCGAATTACCCGTTTCACCTGTATACGCTCACCGAACTGTTCAAAACTACAAAGCGATACCGGAGCTCTGTGCTTGGACCCTGTCCCCGTTCCTACGAAACAATAGGGAATCGTAGTAGACCGTTTTTCTCCTCCGCTACGATATCCGTCAAGAAAACGCCGCAGCTGCGCATGCGCGGCGCCAGCCTTGTCTGCATAGTTCAAGGTCTTGTGGCGGATTGCGGAACGCTATCCGAGTGCTTAGCGGGCTGCGGAGACGGTCCACTACAATTCCCCTATGCAGGCTCTCTACACACACTCCGTCCCGAACTTTTGGGTCGCATTCTTGTCATCTCGTAGGCCCTCTCATGAAAATAGGGAGTTTTCGTAGATCGTTTTCCCCGTCCCGCAATGCAACCCGCTGCGATACCCGGAACTCCACCGTCAAGGCCATCGGCGCGCAGGCGCAGTAGCGGCTTCTTCGTTGCGGAGGGTTTAGCGGAGAGCGAAACGCGGTCTGCGAAAACTCCCTATTAACGGGACGATTAGTTGTGCCAGTGGACGAGTGCGCTCTGCCGTTTCGTTCGTGTGCATCATTCACATGCCACTGTTCGATGGGAATGATATCTCGCCATGGGGCGCGTCTCTTTGCCGTCTTTATGCTCTTGTACTGTAAAGGGCACGCATGTTGGTTGTACAACATTAAAAAAAGACAGTCTGAGGCGTGCCTTTTGCTTGTCATGTTCGAATGTTCAAAGCATGTGTATGAAGCAAACATGTTTCCAACATGAATGCGTGAAGCGTGTCTGCAGCAAACACCGCGTCTTTTGTATGATGTAGTACGAGCAGTGCGTCTTTACACTTCATCATTGCGCCCTGGTGCCACTTCTTCATCACTCATTATTTAGTAAGATGTATGGACGAGTTGGCTGATGAGGCGCCGTCATAGTGTGATGACTTTTCACAAAGAGGAGGCAGTGAGCGAGCTTTGAATAGTCTATGGGGAGAGCAAGTCGTCTACTTCTTGCGCAGGAGTTGTTGCCATGACGTCAGAACGACGCCGAGCTCTGATTGGCTCTGATAGAAAGGATAGTGGATCAATCGGAGCCAATCAGAGATTGGTGTTTTGACGTCACCGCAACCCCTGTGAAAGAAGGTGACGGACTTGCACTCCGTATGTAATCACTGACACCTTAAGAATTTTCAAGCATCTTATTATCACTCTGTAACCAATGAGAATGCGGCGATAGCGAACAAGGACGTCGAAGAACCAATCACGAAGCAAGAAGCGTGAGCATATGGGTGACGCTGGATTAGGCAACTGCGTATGTAATCAAGATAATACAATACGCGATAATTTGCGCTTCAATCTCGATTAATTGTTATCCTGGTGGCTTCATTTCATCGCTATGGTCGCACCAAAAGATGTTGCCTCTCTCGACCCCGGGGTGTGTGAAGACAAACCTAGCAAGCATTCCGAGCCGGTTTTTACGCACAATATAAGAACGGAGACGGGTATTAAATTATCTTTAACAACCACAACGTTTTGTTGTTTTTCTTTGTTTGTTTTTTTGTTTTTTTTTTTTTTTGTGCGCGAGGATTTTAGTGAAGTATTACCTCCAGGGACTGCCGCTAAAAAGTTAGCCAATCCCGTTATCTTGCACGATTTCTTCTCTTTTTCTTTCTCCTTGTGTCGGTGTGTGTGTGCGCGCGCGCGCGTTTATTTCTTTATTTGAGAATACTTCCGGTCAACTTTTGAGTACCGGCAGTATTTGGGTAAGTCTTACGAAAACAGACGTCGCCACCTAAATATCGCCGACAGCTGTTGCACGTAACGATGATGTAACAGTTAGCGACACACATAGCCCGATCTGGACATCAGCGCTTTGCCGCCCTTTATCTCCCACCAATTATGGTCGATCAAAAAAGTATACTAAGTCGATGCCGGAGACTTTGATGGCGACCGTTTATCAGCGTGGGAACAACAGGAGCAACGGACGAGGCTCGAGATTGGGGGCCAAGTGTGTGGAGCATCGAGCAACGCTGGAAAATGGCTCTGATCACCTCTCGTGACTCGTCAACATTCGACTAGTTCCACAAGCGGCAATGCGACTTTTGTCGTCTTGGTTCCTTCCAACAATGATGCACAGGGACATCCAAAAAGGCGCTTCGTGTAAGAGTTGCTCAGCGGTCTACAATAAAGTTCGTGTCCCACACAAGAGGAATGGCAGGTCCAAACACTTCAGAAAAAGGTTTGTCTCACTTTCACGCCAGCAGCGGTCTCAGCTCATCCTCGCAAGGTAGGTACTATTCTCGGCTCAGTATTATTATCTAAAGTATTCTACTATACTTCCTTTAATTATAAGTAAGAGCGCAGCCGACGCCACGAGCTGAGGGGGGTCAATCAAGCAGCCCCACACGCGCGACATCCCGGCGTCCGTCATTATTTTTTGTGTGCGCTCCCACCCGCCAATGAAGCACAGAAAACGCGCAGTGACCTCTGCTGCGCTGTCCTCGCGAAACGCAGCAGAGGCTGGTTGCACTATTTCTCCACGTGGTGCGGTGCGGTCGGAGCCGAGAAGCGCTCCGATTGCAAACCGAAACTTAAAAACCCGTCGAAGTTGCGCTGTTTTTCAGAAGGTCGTAAAATACCACGCGTGTCTTGTATCGTTCTGCAATTTGTTGATTTAGTGTTTTTCTATGATGCTCAGCAAGATTCTAATTGAAACCATGCCCTTAAACTCAATATTTAATTAAAAAATACATTTACACGAAAATAATTAATAACTGAATTACCCCGAACTTTAATAATTTTCCTACATAGGCCACTGGCCTACAACCAAAACGACGCAGACATTTTTTTTTTTTTTTGGTTCGATGCGTAGTTTTCGCAATATCGAATTTGTCCGCTTTTCGTGAAACACCCTCTATATCGACAAAACCAATGCTGCAGAGTAATTAGGTTAATTTATTTATTTATTTATTTATTTATTTATTGTACATACCCTCAAGCGCCGAAGCATTGTAGAAGAGAGGGGAAAAGCAAACAAAAATAAAACAAAATAACAAAACAAAAAACATGCGGCAAGAAATTCAAATATCAAAAAATGCACTGCGACTGGCAAAAGCTCTAAGTAACATCTGTTACGAACAAAATGAGCAAAATAAAATGACTCATGTCGGCTCATCAAACAGAAATGTAAACAAATATTGGCGAAAAAGAAAATAATCGGGTATGGTCGCGATATCTGCTGGAAGGTGGTTCCAGTCGTTTGATGTATGTGGGATAAATGAAGAAAAAAAAGTGTTTGTTTGGCAATGTGTTAGTCCAACTTTATTCTGATGGTCCAGAAGGAAAAAGTAATAGTTAGGCAATGTAAAGAAATGGTCTCGCAGCAACTGGTGATGATACACTTTATGGAACAGGCAAAGTCGAAAAAACGTTCTAGGCAATGACAAAGAGGGTAACAACAAACTGAACTTCATTGATGATATGCTGGCTGCTCGATTATAATTAGACAGAATGAAACGAACGGCGTTATTTTGGACTAGTTCGAGAGCTTTATGTAGATAGAGGCTGCGTATTCTAATTCTGACCGTACAAGAGTGTTATTAAGTAAATAATATTCTATAGCCTGATTGAAATTAGATGTTTGAGAAATAGCCTCCGGAAGTGAATTCCATTCAAAAACGGTACGAGGGAAAAAACAGTTGTTTTGGCGAATATGGGTTGCAAAGAGTTCCTTGGAATGTCTTGCCCTTGTGCTAAGAGGAGTTAAGTAAGTAGATGTTTCTAAGTTTACTTCTTTTGTTAATATGTTACGAAGAAATAATATGTGAGTAATTTTCCTACTTGATTCTAGCGTTGGTATGGTATTTTATCTCATATGTTTTGTGGGGGAGTCTGGTCTCTTGCATTTACCAGATATTAATCTGACCGATTTTCTTTAAACA
Source organism: Ixodes scapularis (assembly GCF_016920785.2). NCBI lineage: Eukaryota > Metazoa > Arthropoda > Arachnida > Ixodida > Ixodidae > Ixodes > Ixodes scapularis. Next base: position 20,227,816 of record NW_024609857.1, on the reverse strand, counting down.
ATCTCAATTTGTTTAATATCTTTTTTAATATATGGGTCACAAATTGCTCATGCATACTCAAGTTTGGACTTAATTAATGTGTTATAATCAAGAAGCTTGATGTTACTAGGGACGTGTGTGAGTTTACGCCTTAGAAAACAGAGTTTCGAGAATGCTGCGGAGCAAATATTTGAGATATGTGTTGACCATGTTAAGGAGTTAGTAAAGGTGATGTTTAAATATTTATAGCTAGGAACTTCTGGAATAGCACAGCTAAGTAAGCGGTACTTAACTAAACGAATATTTCTTTTATTTTAATTTTGAAAAGCACAGTTTACTCGATATTCAAGTTCATGTCCCAATTTCACACCATCTCTCAATTTTGAGGATAGATTCTTAAAGTGCAACATGATTGCCAGCAAAGTTAATAAATTTAAATATAAAACAGCCGTCCGCGAACAATCCTATCGAAACCGAGTGCGGCACTACTTCAGCTAGATCATTAACGTATGTCAGGAAAATCAAGGGACCTAACAAACTCCTTTGAGGTACACCAGATGTGAGAACAAAAACCTCGGAAACATGACCATTAACATCCCCAAACTGAGTTCTGTTTCTTAATTATGCTGCAATCCAAACGATAACACAAGAAGGCAAACTTAAACAATCTAGCTTGTAAAGAAGTTTCCCATGTGATACCTTGTAAAAGGCCTTACAAAAACCTAACAAAAATTACATCAACTTGTCCCGAGTCATCGAGTATCGCGGAAGACTCATGAACTAACGTTACGAGTTGTGTGACAGTACACATTCCCTTCCTGAATCCATAGTGCTTTGGCGATAAGATACCCTTCTTAATTAAAACAATTTTTTTTTATATAGCTGCCCATTACGTGTTCTAGTAACTTGCAACAACTTCAAGTCATTGATACTGGCCGATAATTTGACACTAAAAATATATCACTTTGTTTGCGACTAACGGTATTACTCGAGCTCTGTTCCAGTCGTTGGTACGCCGGTGAGTAACAAAACTTAAAATATCTTAAATAAAAATTCAGCCAATTGCACGGCGTAGACTTGTTCGGTCCCTCTATAAGCTTGTAGGCGTCTGGGGACGGCAGCACTATGGTAGGACCTATTAACTGCAGCTGCAGGTCTGGCGCGCCGTGCTGTGCTTCTGGGTGCCGAGTCGTGGGCCTCCGAGGAAAGACTGGGCGACCGGAAAAAGAGCGGATGCCTTTTGTTAGCGCTTACGCATGAGGGTCCAGCGCGTGCGGAATGTTTCTGGAAGGGCATTCGGGGCATCCTGACTGGTCATAAACAGGGCTATGATAGTTAGTTCTGCTAAACCAGGCGCATGAACGCTCTAAAGAGTTTTTAGGTGAGGGAGGAGGCCCATAGTTTATTTCTGCCATAATGTCGGCTTGAATCTGACTTGCCGCCCGAGCCATGTCACCCAAATTTCGAACATTACGACCTCGGAGATAAAGTTTGAACTGTGGGTGAGGTTTTTGGAATCGCTCTGGCCACCTTTCTCCGGGGCGCAGGTCCGGAGAATAGTGTCCCTTCAATCGCTAAATAGAAAGAAAATGTAAAGAGGTCAATGTGCGCGGGAATTACGTCAATTCCTCGATTGTAGGCAAGGACGAGATGGGTAGGTGAAGTAGGGCCGGCAAATCGAGCTCTATACGTTCATGCGCCGATATCAGATGGGACCTCCGCTCTTATTCGCGCCTCGAACTATGCTCCGTTCAACCTTCAGCTGAGACCAGAAGCTCCGCGTTCGGCGCGAGCTCGCTGGCTTCCGCAGTGCTTTGGTTGCGCGTGCCTGCGCGTTCACACTTGCGTTAGAAAGGGCAGAAAGCTGGCGCTGTAGGCGGAGCTTCTAGTCTCAGCTTAAAGCCTGGTTCGAACAGCTGCGTTTGACTGCCTTTCGGCTGCGAGAAACCAAGACATCCCTGCTGCTTATATCGCGTGCCAAGATGATTCCTTGGGTTGGACTCCCCGTTTCATACGAAGCACAGATGTGCCGGTGACTAGCTTTCGGTTGTCGACGCAACACAGTCAAACGCACTCAAACGCAAGTGTCTGGACAGAGTATAGGAAGTATTCACTGGCGGCCATAGCTGTGTGCGCGACTGCTGAGCGCGTGCTGATGGCGAGCTTCCACAGTCCTTTTGTAACGTGCGTTCCGCACCCTCAAGATTGCCGGTCTTAGCAGCCTATTAATGAGGGCTCGTTCTGAGCATGCGCTCTAAACAGCACCCACAAATATGGCGCCCAGTGAATACTCCTTATAGTCGAACTGAGCCAGCGCCAAGCCACCGCACCGCATGCACACGTGCCCCCGGGATCGCTTCTTCTTTGTCCCCAACGACTGACTTCGACACGACCGGCTGCGCTGCTGCGGAGACGATACCTTTGACTGCGTTCTAACTTATGGCGAAACAAAAACTATGTACAGCGAATCAAAAAAAAAAAAAAAAAAAGTGGTGTATTTTGTTTGTTTCACCGCGAAAGCATTGCCCAGCGCTCATTCTTCGCCCAAATGTGGCACTATACGGTCCGAACCAGATGCCAAAGTTTCAGAACAAACCGTTGTCTCAATCAAAAGTTTTAAGAGAATTTCCGAAACTTTCAATGGGAACATGGAGCCTGTTTTCGCCCGTTTTCGATATCCGGCGCCATTCAACTCCACGTATTCCAGAGTCTGACGCCATTTTCCCATTGCCAATTTCAGAAAATCACTTATACCAATTTTGAATAAGATAACGGCTGAAACTTTGGCATCCGGTTCGGTCCTCTAAAGCTACATTTGGGCGGAGAATGAGCATTCGGCGATGCGTAGTTTATTTTAGAGCGCAGCTTTTAGGCGCCCGTTTCTTCCAGCTTGAGCGGCGTCGGCGTAACCGCGCGGAGCAATACGGGACGTTTCCCATGATGGCGTCACCGCGCATTGCATTATGGGTAAATTTCCCCGCAAAAGTAAGCGGAAAAATTTCCCCGCTAAATTTAGCGGGAAAGTTTTCCCCTAAATGGAAGGCGAGCAGAAGAGGAGGGGCATACCCTCCTCTCCGTACCTTCACCTCCTCCTCCTCAAGAGCTGCGCTCTAATCCGGCGTTATAGGGGATTGTAAACGTCTTTTTTTTTATTTTGCAATATTTTTTTTTTTTTTACATTTTGAGAAGTAAATTTTCATGAGGAAGAGTGATACTACGCCGTATCATCATCAGATGATGATACGGCGAGATGTCACTTTTCTTGACATTTGCACAAGCATCCGCCATTGTTCTTTCTTTTCTAATTTTAGTTCTCCGTCAAGCCCCCGAATTTCAGTCGTCATTCCGAAGCAAAGGTACTGAGTCCAGCGTTACGCAATTTAATGATGGGATAAGCATGCTGATGAGCTTGTAAAGTACTACAACGTCGCAGCGAAGCTTCCGATGTGGAACATGTGATTTCCAGCTGGTCGTTTTCGCTTTAGCCAAAAGCTGTCCTCAAAAAAAAAAAAAAAAAAATCGGTTTTGTCGCGGTTCTGTCAATTTATTCGTAGACTTTAAACGCAGCAGTCACGACAATGCCGAATACATGTGCACAATCTGAACCGAGCAGTTGGATTGTTTGCTCTCTTACTCCGACGCAGAAAACGAGCTTTTTCTCTTTTTAATACTCGGGCGCAACGTTTATCTGCAGCTGTTTCCTGCGCGCGTGCGCAGGAAAATGACCGTGACGGTCATTTTTATAAATAAAAGCGACACTGTATTCACAGCAGATCTGTTCCCCTCACGTACGAACGCCGTAGTCGCGATGAAGCCGGAAACCATGCAAACATCCAGGCCATACTTGGAGCACTTTAGGACTGCACTCGAGCAGCGCTGCCTTATTCAAGTGCTTGAGCAGAAAGTTATAGTCGCACCGAGAAGGTCGGTATACCTCAGCACGAGTGTCTGTCGCCGTACAACCACATTCGTTTTTTGTTTTTTTTTAGGCTTTCCATATTTGTTTTAAAAACATCCGTAAAAGCTACGCTAAAGTACTTTGTTCAGATGTGTTATTCAGCCAGCGGGACGTAATATACCGGGCTAATCTTCACGATAACTCGGCTAATTAATTTAGATAGCTTAATTAGTTTATTAGTGAAATAAACATGTGGTTCCGTTAGAAACTCGTGCAGCGTCACTGAAGACCACTGATTCAGCCGATATTAGAAAGAATCGGCACATGCTCCAAGTCTTTCTACTATCGACTGATTCAGTAATGATGGAAGCGGCATTTTTTTTGTTTTTTTGTTTAGGGTATTGTAACAGGAAAAAGGTTGGTTTGAAAGAAGCCATTGGCCCTTTTAGAGCAGATCCCAACCTGTGTTAGCACATCACTCAACAATTAAACAGTGATGGCATCATTAAATGAGTCAATCTTCGATAATAATCGAGGGTTCGTTTTTTTTATATTAAAGTATATAGGTTAGTACGTTTTGTAAATATAATACATAAAAATATTCATAAAATATACATGACATATCACAATCTTTTTAAAAATAAGACTGAGGTCATAGTAGATCCCGTTCACAAAAGAAATTAATAAGAAGGAAAAAGAGTGAAACATGAATTATAGCAAGATATACTTCAGTTGAGATAAAGTGTCTCTCCCACTCCATTACGCCCATAGTTAATGTAAACTGTTAATATCATTTATGAAATATTCCGGGAAAAAGATTACATGTGCTTTAAAAGGTCGATCAATGTTATTATGCTCTGCAAAGATTTATGAACATAAATAACTCAAGTTCCTAATATCATAAACTGCGACCCCCCTCCCAAATATTACTAACAATTAGTGTTTAGCTTTAAAAGAGACATTCATAATTCTGCAGGGGTTAGACGCATTGAAACCCGAATCGAGTCGGAGATCGACTGCTGCGCGGGAACTAGCTTGACGGCATGTTAAAATATAGGCCTGCGTTCTCTTTGTTTGTTTGTTTTCTTCGGCACCGCTGTCTAAAATGAGAGGTCGACCTACAATCAAGACCAAAAAAGGCATACCTGTAATAGTCCCGAGTATAATTTTCGAACCCATCGCGCTAACCCATGGGTGTCCCTCCACATAAGCCGCTACTCCTAACACACCGATGCGCGCGGTGAAGCTGCATACGAACAGACTTGTGCTCGTTACTTGAAAAATGTAATGGATCACAATTACAAATTACCGAGCCTCAAATGTAATGGATTACCGTTACAAATTACTTTCGCTGAAAAGTAACGGATTACTTTATTCGTTACGTTACAAATTAATTTCACGCTACTTTCTCCGTACACTTATCCAAAAAAACAATACGAAACAATTTTGATATTTTTCAAAAAATGTTCTACAACCACCACTTTTCATTTCTCATACGCCCGTATTATGGTAGTCCTTGTAAAATTGAAATATTGTATTTAAGAGAAAGAGTGTAGGTATACTCCGTTCACCTGTAAGCTGACAAGGCACCGAAAGCTGCTACCAAACCCTCCATCCCGCTAGCTTACGGCATGCGGAAATGACCCCTAGAATTGTGCAGACAAAGCTAGCGGTGCGCATGCTCAGTAGCAGCGTCTACCTCCGCTATGACATTTGGAGCTAAAGAAGCGGTCTACGAAAGCTCCCTTTTGACTCGGGTCTGTCGCCTAAGATTCACAAGAAAAGAAAAAACTTGATTCTAATGTTACGATGTATAGCCTAATGCAGAATGCAAGTGTCCCAGCTTACCTTGATGCGTTTCCGTAGAATAGAGTTTGTTGTTCTTGCTGATGACAATGTGTGTGTTTTTTGGCAAGCAAAGTATGCACTGAAACTCCGGGTTTCCGTTCTCCTTAATGCCCCGAATTTTGAATATCTCATTAAGAGATGGCCATGGAGACGACGGACACTCCACGGCCAAAAACTCGACCAGTCAGAGAAAAAGTGTCGGTTATGGGTTATCGATCGTTGATCGGTTCTCACTTTCATACCAATATTCGTGGAGGCCAGGGGAGGGGAGGGAATAGAGAGTGAGAGAAGCGGTGGGTGGGGGTCCTGACGATGATTTGGCAAGCGCAGTAGGCAAGCGTGAGTAGACACACCATGGAATACATATTTTTACCATGTTCCTTCTTTTCCACTTTTTTCAATATTATGCCGAACAAATATTAAATTATTTTTTGCTTTGTTTAACCTCATCCTGGCGCAGGCGTGGCACAATTCTGAGTAAAAATGGCGTCTTGGCGTGACATGTAGCAGACGCGCTCATCGCGCTATTTGGCGCAGCACCTCTATTACTGATGTGGGAGGCACGGCGGAGCGCTGAAGTAACCACTCGTACAGCACGAGCAAGGCGACTGTTGTGATAACCCGCCAGAGCTATTTTTCAGCCTCTCATCCGCGTTTTCTCCATGCCGGATTTGGGCCTGTCGCACGAGTGGCAACTTCAGCACATTACTGCGCTTCCCACGCGCTGAGTCTATCTAAAAATTACTGATTTAGTGGTTTTCGATTACGCACACCAAGTTTCTACTTGGAACGATGTTTATTTTCATTAATTGAAAAGTTACCGAAACAAATAGTGAATTAGCCAACTGGTCGTGACGACTAGCCCCCCATATTATGTCCCCCCTTGCCGTACAACTCACATGCACAGACTGCATCAGTGTAGATGTCACGGCTTTTTTTAAGACAAATCAGTAAAACCTATAATGAAAAAAAAAAATTTATATTTCAAAACAAATTTTGGGGACTGACATGCCAGAACCAACGGTGGGCATCTATTCAAAGGCACGGAGAATGGTTGAAATGTTAAGCCCTTCGGAAACAATTATGCAGTATATAAGAAACGTAGTTCTCCCTTGCACGCTCATTTATTTAGGAAATGTAATGGTGCAAACAAAAATGAGGAAGCAAAATGCATAACCGGTAATAAATGAGTAAACAAGGTTCATTTATACAACTCAAGGAAACCAACAGCGTCATAGTCTAGGGCGGGACCAAATATAGAAAAGAGGAAAAGTTGAATTGTAAAGGCCACAAGCATAGCTGTTAGTGGCCTATTTTGGAAATGAGAGATAGCAAATCTATCTTCGCGCATGACAAACGACGTCAGTCAGGCTTTTGTTGAGTTCACGGCGGGGATGTGCACACGAGGATCTCGTCAGCACTTTCAATATTACCACCAAACAGGAAAGAAAAATGGTCAACACAAATAACAATTTATTTCTGAATAAGTATAGTTGCCACTCACCCATATGCATCATGGTGGCGATATATGAATGAAAGAAGACTAGCGGGTAAAAGGCAACATTATTTAAAAAAAAAAAAAAAAAAGAGGCTACATCCCCAATACGTTAGCTACCACTGGTTGTAGTCGGTAGTTCTGTATGTGTCAAGTTGTGGCTGCTGCCGTCGTATGCGTAGTATATGAGGTGCTTCGCTTGTTCGTACGCTCCAAGGAATATGAATCCGCCCACAGAGAGGGAGACCACTCGGGGTAGGACGCCGCTGAACAATCTGGAAGGTGAAAATATGGCAAAGAATAAACCTTCCAAAAAAGGCACCAAGTGTTCAAAGTGGTGATTTACCTCTGCTTGGAACATGCTTCTAATAAACACCCACCTCTTGGTAACAACGGTAATGCTAATATTTATTTGTTCTCCAAGCGGCGACAGGAACAGTAGAGAGCACAAGGGCCCATTCCGATCGACTTCTACTCTTAAAAGCAAAACAAAAATTAAAATACAGTAAAACACATGCTGATTTACTCTAGACAGATGCTGTGCGGGGAGAACACCTTACCCGTTTGGTCTGCCAGGGCATTTTGGAATAAAAAAAAAAAACTGTATTTGTGGACAGGAAGGCTTTAACCTCCTTTTGTTTCTAGTGTGTTATTTTTTTTTTTCTCACAGACTGCTATCTCTCGGATAAATCTAGCCGTTCGCCTTGGTGGAGTGGGTTCATCTTGTTTTGATCTTGCCGGCCATCCTGGCTGCTTGCTCCCAAGCGCCTCATTCTTGCCACGCTGCTCTGCGGCAAAGACTTGGGAGGTCTTCAAACCACCTCGTGGCTCCTAAATGCTGGCAAGTGCTCCTGGAGAGTCCTTGCTATGTCTCAGTGGCACAAAAACCTTGTTTAGTGATAAGATAAATTGATTGGTGGTTCAATATCCAAAATCGGTCCACAAACGGGGAAGTTGAAGGCACGTGCTAAAAATGTGAAATGCTAGCTACGACCTACTCCACCGAGGACGGGTAGGCACTCGGTGGCGTGTGTATGCTGTCATATCGCTACTCAGTGTATCTATGCTGGCAGGCAATGATGTAGCATTGGTTCTTGGGTTTACTGTACTTCCAAAATTTCCCTCGTCGCTTAAAACGGTTAATCCCTTGCCTACTAATCACGAGTGTTACTCGTGCCACCCATTACGGACCATAAACCACGACCACGAGCAGTGGCATACCAACTTGTTTTTGAATGGGGGGCAAACCCCCCCTCCCTCCAGGCATGGGGGCGGTATCCTTCGTATCCCTTGGGCGCAGCTGGCCAGTGTTTGCCCTGCCCAGTTGTGGCTGTTTTAGAGGGGGCGAAACACTTGCCTTGCCCCCCACCCTGAAAACTGGGGGGGGGGGGGGGGGGAAGTGCCCCCCTTGCCCCCCGGTTGGTACGCCCATGGCCACGAGTGTGACTCGTGTTTCGGTTTTGCCGCTTGCTTAGCGTGCTCTCCGGCAGATGGCAAAACCATCTCTGTTGCTCCATTCACCTTGGGCCGTTTGCTCGTTTGTTTTGCTGTTTGACAGAGAAAGGACGCTCCATTTAGCAAAGAAAAAAAAAGCAGTCGCTTGAGGGAGTTCATGCTAAAACAACATGGCTTTGACAAGGACGTCCGCTTGAGCCGACAAAGAGATACGAAACCTTCATTTTTGAAAAGAATTGGTGCTCGTGCATATGTGATGACGAACCCTTCAGCCTTGCCGATTTTTAGGAATCTGACAATAGTTTGATAGGCATTTACAGGAGTGATGAAAACAATGTGAATCCTGCAAGCATTTAATTAACTCCGGCGTCTGCAAGTCAGTGGGACTCTGACCAGAAGTCCTGATTTTGAGCAAGATGTGACACCTGAAAGTCGAAGAAATGTTTTTGTCTATTTTAATGCAGATTTTCCATTTAAAATAAAATTTTGCTGTATGTTTCTTGAAGAAAAAAATGAGTAGGCAAGGCGTTAAAGACGCAGCACTGACACACATGTCCCTGCCACAAGTGCCCCAAGGAAAACAGCTTCCTTCTCTCCTTTGGAATTTCGATGTGGTGTTGTACTAAAACATTTATGTCAGGAAACAAAGGGGTTCACCCAACCCTACCTTAGGGGATCATGAGATGCCCCGAAAGATGACGCTCTTAACAAAAGGGAGTGATCCATAGATCTTACATTGATGCACCGACCTGTTTGCCCTATGTACACCTTTCCATTCGTCAATGAGCGGAAAGTTTTTATTTCATGTATTCCAGTTTCTCTGAGGATGGACAAACAGGGTGCAATGAAGAGCTAAAGTGTCACAACAGGCCCTGGTTAACAAGTGACACAAAAGTAGTGTTCTTAGGAACATCAGGAGAAAAACAGTGTGCTCTAGAAATCTAATAGTGTAAGCCATTCATTTGTCTCTAATAAAGATATTTTTAATGGAAAAACTGCAGTTGATATTAATGTACGTGCTGGTCGAGGGTAAGGCACTTCTTCTTTATTATAGGTGACCAGAAGACTCAGGTAATCTAACAAAGGTAAGTATGTAAACAGTGTTTTATTATCTGTGCTTAAGGTAATATCCTGCTTTTGTGCTGTGCCATTTTCTTTTTTATACAATCCTTTCAATGGCCTTGTGCATATAGTACAATAGAATGGCATCCGTGCAGACTACCGTATTTACTTGCATAATTAGCACACCTTTTCCCCAAAAATTGACACATATTTGGGGGGTGCATTCATTAAGTAGGGGGAAAATTCTTGCCTTTACACACTTTGTGTCAACGCCATTCGAGGTGCCAATATGACACAGCAATTGGTACTGCGGCACATCTCTACTGACAGAGGCGCACTCATGGCTGGTCGTGGGTCGTGGGCACGCCACAGTAACCATGCTCTATAAATTGCAAACCTTTTTAAGGGTGCTTTTGACATGCCTTCTGCTGAAGAAAAAGCGCCCTACGAAGCTCACTCAGCACGGAGAACGACGCGACAGTTCTTAGGCCTAACCACTTTCATGATATCACTGTCCAAAAGTGAATCACAGACGACAGCGTGTTCGTTGACGTCAATGCATTCGATGGACGAAGCACGTCCGGGGATGGGCAACTCCTCGACCCCAGCTTCACTCGTCGTGCGCGCCGCTCGATTTCACAGTTGATTTCTTCCGCAACCACGCAATCGCCGCCATTACAAGAGGTTCGGCTTGGCTTGACTTGGCCTGGCCACTTGGTGGCAAAAGAAAATTGGCTTGAAGAGTGGCGGAGCCGAAAATTGAAAGTGTGTTCATTACGCGAGAAAAAGAAAGAAGTCCAAATATTGATGCCCATTGTGGGGGGTGCGTTCATTATGTGAGTAACTACGGTAAATACCAAAAAACAACAAGGGTATCCTTGTGACAGTGGAATTAACACATATTTACTATGCACATGTCAAGACAAAGAACGAGAAAACTAGTATACTCCATTGTGCAGGTCCTGTGCAGCATTGAGGAAGCCATCAGCAAGATATAGAAGAAGCCCCACTTTGTACAAATTTCGAGGGATACAATAATCGCAGGGGGTACAAAAGCAACCCTCAGGGTATCTTTCATGCTTGTCAGCGACTACAGCCGCCGACTGACTTTTTGGACGCTGATAATCCGAACGTGTTCAAAATTTCGGACGAAAAGGAGCAACCGTGATTTACCCGATAGAAATAGTGCATATTCACGACCAATGCTTCGGACAGCTCCAAGTTCAAAAGTTTGATTTTTTTTTACAAAATCGATCAGTGGGAAACACAACGGAGTAGCCACCACTTTAGATTCTATGTTGGCTGTACATGGATTGGCTTGGTTTGGCAGCACTACATGAGTACTGTTAAGTCCTACCACTAGGTGATGCTATGCTACAGCTTTTGTTTCCTTTAGCTGTGCATCATTATCATCATCATTGTCACCATTTTGCTTTGTTCATTCACCATTCTGCAGTTGCGGACTTGTGCCCCTCATCTCGTCTCGGTTAATTGTGTTTCCGGACTACGCTGGCTTGAACGTCATGACCCCGTCCATTATTCTGCCGCCACGAAGTGTCCCTAAGAAGCGTGGAAAGTACTTGACCATAATGCTAGAAAAGGCAGCGATTTTCAATCTAATATCAAGTGATCGAACAAAGTGGAGGCGTAACCTGAATGAAGCAAGGCACTGTTGACGGCTTTCATTAGGCTGCTGAGACGTAATAAAGACAAGCTTTTTGGCCTGCTGATTTCCAGACTGCTCTAGTATACCGTTTTTTCAGTCCCTGCAAAGTCCAAAACATCAGTCGGCGACTGCACTGGGAGAGCGGGAAATTACATCCTTTTCAATAGCAGATGCTTCACTCTTGCACATGTACCTTTGATAGCACTGCACATAGTTTGTAAAATGGAGCCTGAAATTTTTAACTAGGGCAAACAGCTGCAAGCAGGCAGCTAAACTGCCAGAGCAATAGCTCAGCAGCGTCACAAAAACAAAGGATGCTACACGGTATCTTGCAGCCATCACAGCTTGCCAGTCCCAAACAGATGTTTCAGGAAAGCAGTTAACCATTACGTATTCTTTGCAATTTTAACTGTACTCCCTCATTGCTTTTTCAACATGTGGGATCCAGCTGCACTGCATAAGGTGGACTGACATCACATAGAGCGACGATTTCCCTTAGGCCTGGCTCGGACACTAGGTATTATAATGGCGAAGGTATGCGTCTGTACTTAAACAGGTTCAGCTGCACTGTGTAACCATCACGTAGGAGCAATTTGATAAAATGCCCAAGAATGTATGCTTTCAAGCTACATTGTGGCAGAGCTTAAGTGCAGAAAAGATACATTGACTGCTGCACTAGGCATGTGATCAATTAACCTTCAGATTAATCAATGAAAGCTTTAAGTGTGATCAATTGCTTAGAACTGGTTAAGCTTAGAGCAGACACCCTACTAAGTAATACAAAAAAAAAATTTAATGAAACTGCCAATGCATGCCCAGTCGGCAATATGGGTGTAAGATTACTAAACTGATTAATTAACACAGACTGGTTCGTTGGCATCTCAGGGAAATAGGGTACTCTACTTCATGAAGCATTTGGAGTCCTTACCCTTGTAATCCTCTTTGTTTCCATATTGTGGCAAGTGCTTCCCACATGTTTCCACTTGCAAGGTGACTCGATTTCTGGAATTACGAAGAAAGAGCATTTGCACAAATAAGGTTTTCTGAAATGTGTCTATACGGAGACTCTACAACTCCCCTCATTTATACAACTGACAATTGTGTGGTTGTAGGGAAGTGATCATGCCACTGCTAACAGGGAACTCTAGTCACACTTTGCCAAGTGTCAGCAATGTCACCCAAAAGTTTTATTCTGATCAGAGCAAAGAAACCTTCCCTTAGTGCTGCCAAAATCAATTGACTTTATGTAGCCTATCACGTGCCAACAATACCTCAGAGCGATTTAGAAAGTTCCGGCAGCACTTATCAAGTCGTACGTTGCTATGGTAAGAAATCGCTGCCTCTCGGCTCCTTTCAGAACTGAAAGGGAGGATATTTTCTATACAGGACGGTCTCACAAAACACTGTTCCACTTCTGGCTAGCAGTCTGCGGCCATGCTGGTGAATCGTTTCTGCTCTTGTTTGTCTTTATTTTCCTGCGACTCTTTGCATCAATTATAGTGTTGAGAGATAAAAAAATGTTGCAGGTTCTTCTGCTGAAGACGACTCAAAAGGTGTGGTCGGGAACATTTTTCGTTTGCACAAACACCCACTTCATGATTTTGTCAGTCGAAAAGTTATCTTAGCAAATTCGCCAGGGACATTTTGGCAGCCAACGAGCCAGCTGCTCAAGCGCTTGCTCGTCTTAACTATGAGTAACGACCAGCATGTGTGAAAATCTGAACACCAGCCAAAGCTCTTTTATGTTGCCAACCACTCTAGCTACATAGTGTAGTCGGCAACAACACAAAATAGCTCGCACACCAGTATGAATTCTCATGGGGTGTGCAGGGAAATACCCGTGCAGTTTCTATCATTCTTTGAGCATGTGAATCATAATGGCACCTAAAATGACCAAGCCGGACAGCTCTGTAATGCAACTTGAAGCAGACCTTACTTTCATCAAGTGACTGAACAACTACTGGTTTGGTTAAGGTACAAAAATTACTCGGATATAAAAAACACATAAGTGCTGGTAATCACAAGTTTTTGACACAGAAGCCAATTCAAAAACTGGTTGTGGCAATAATTATTTAGCACGATGGTGTCAGCCTTCCTTATAATAGGGAGTATTCACTGGCGGCCATAGCTGTGTGCACTACTGCTGAGCACATGCTGACAGCGAGCTTCCACAGTTCTTTCGCAACGGGCATTCCGCACCATCAAGATTACCAGTTTTAGCAGACCGGTAATGTGAGCTCATCCTGAGCATGCGCTCTGAACATCGCCCTCAAACATGGCGTCCAGTGAATACCCCCATAAAAAGGCTTTCCTTCCCTACTGCAGAGAAGCAATGTGCACAGAGCAATACTACTCCTAGGCTCAAGCCAAGCGGCTACATCGGCCAACTAAATTCTAGCCATTACATTGGTCCATACTTCCCCGCTTACACCATTAGAGTTTAATGTCTCGTCTGATTTGCAGTCACAGCCCCATACCAACAGAAGTGAAATAAGCCCTACCTCAGCCAACATGATCCTCGTCTTGGCAGCATCAAAAGGAGTCGTCAGGCCAGCTGCTATGCCGCCTACAAAGAGAACCAAGTGTGCACTTAAAACTCCAAGAACTTTTGAAAGCACTACTGCAAGACAGTACCTGCAACTGCCCCACTGACAGCTGCTTGCCAGGAGGGTTGATGGCCACTTGCTCCAACTGGCCAGGCTGCCTGCAACGTTAGGAACACAGCACTGAAAACACTTTCGCAGCTCACTTAGTGTAGTTAATGTACACAACGAAGAAGCCTTACGACACAAAGAATGCACTGCCAGTTCACATAACTCTAGGTCACACCACACTGAGTGACCTATTACATCTGACTAGAAGAAGCCCACACATCAAAGTTAAATATCTGCATTTTCCAAAGTCAATTTCCTTATTTCATGCTGAACACCATCCTGAGGAGTTAGCCTATTCTGTTCAAAACACTAATGAAGACGTCCAAAATGCGATCTTATTTTTATTAAGTCATGCCAAAATCCAAGCTGATGAAAGTAGCCACGTCACAGTCCGTAGCCATTTCCAGTCGTTTTCTGCCTGGAGACCCTGTAGTTATTTATCGAGGTCTCGTTTCTAACACTGTACACAGAGTTGGTCTAAGCAGAAACAGAAATGCAGAATGACATGAATGGTGTTTCAAGCAGTTTTTAGAAAAATAACTGATGCACCCCCGATTACCCCTGCGGCAATGCATACCAGTTAAAAAAGACACACACACAGTATAGGGGAGTGAAAGGGCATCATGAAAGATTGTGTTAAAAGTATTTGTACATTACTTTGAAAGTACATTGTATTTAAAGTACTTTGCTCCAAGTACACTGTGCCCAGTTTATAGTATGTTACTGAAGTACATAACCTCTCATTTCTTTGTACGTTACCTCAAGCACTTTTTAGATGTATTTTACCCAACACTGCATTTGCAAAACACATTGTTTTCTCACAAGACACAAAAATTAGTATTATCTTGAGATAAGAACAGCTGCCATGTAACAACAGTTTTATTTAGACTGGAACTTTCCGATATCTAAAACTGCACCCTTGACTAAAAGATATCTTGATAAGCTTCCCAATCTCGAAAAGCATGTCAGCCAGAGTATGGGCAAGAGAAAATTAAATAGCAGGAAGTCAGCGATTGTGACTGCCCTAATGTTCTCAAGCCCGTTAAAAAAAAGTCAGGTCTCAGCTAGGACAATGTTAGTGGATGCGAAGTTTAAAGCAGCTGCGGTAAATTAGCAATGACTCCTCAATCACAATCGTTCTATCCCAGACACCCAATCATTCGAGACGACAGTGATTAAATAAACACAGCTTTAAGCCATATCAACAAACCAAGTCTGGGCTCCTTAACGCAGAGACACTTTAATGGCAAGTGGGAAGACAAATGTTCAGAGAAACTGACCACAAAATGAAAATGTAACTATTCGCAACAAAGCAATCCTGCACTGAGTGCACAAAGTAAACGAGAACCATATGTGAGGATTGCTTCTCCACTAAGCTGTGTCTGCACTTTTACTATCTGTGTGCAGAAAGAAAGGAATCCATGACTTGAGCTAGTTCACACTCAGTGCTGCCACAAAATGTTTAGGGCGCACAATGGAAGGCCAGTGAACTGAACTTCATTAAAGCATAATCTACACCCTACTTTAGGGATCGTCATTCAATCAACAGGACAACTGAGTGGCCTGAACGGCAACACTGCCGATCAAGGACAGGTCTGAACTCAGTTGGCAGTGCAGAACGGGAATTCCTCCAGAAGATTGTCTGTTTACAGATTGCATACCTGCCAAGTGCGGAGAAACCAAATCCGGGAGAATTTCTAAGCCAAGGGGGGGGGGAGAAGGGGGGAGTTGCGGTTTTTAAAAATAAATATTGATAACGAATTTCCATGAAATTTCATTACATTTATATTGCACTGCTCATGCTGGCGAGATACAGCTGGGCCTCGTTATCATTGCAGCCGTTTGTTGCAACGGCAGAGACTCCTTGTTTAAGTAATTTGAGTTCTCCGGAAATTTTTCTGTCAATCGTACAACCATACAAATTGGTCAAAATTCGGGAGTCTCCCGGGTAATACGAAAGACTTCGCAGGTATGTAGACTGACAAGCTCTCTTATGCCCCATGTAGCACAAATTTGGCCTTCGGGTGCAGCAAAGTTCAAGGAATCAGCTAGGGTTTAAAACCTGGTAGACTAGAGGGAAATGCTGAGCCATGCCTCCAACGGATGATGCACACTTCATTTTATCGTGATCGCAGTGTAGTGATGAACATATACGTGAAACAAAAGAAGTGCTACAGGTGAGTTCCCAAGATTTTGTAGCGTGAGCCACACTGGCCGAGGTTGAGCAGTTTCGTGTGGCTCGCATAATGAGCCGTGCTCCGTGCTACGCATGCGTGAGGAGCAGCGACGTCACACGGCGCACAGCTGGCGCGCTGGAGCCGCCGCCGCCACGCGCTCCACCGCCGCTGCGCCCGCTTCGCCGGTCTGCGTATTCCAGAGGAGTGACGTCCTAGTCGCGGCAGACACACTGGCGCTGCCGCGTGCCCAGCTGTGCACCTCCATTGCACAGTAGCCAAGTCTGACGCTGCACCAAAGCCGCTTGATAGCCCCTCTCATTTTTGTATACCACTTCAACCATCAGGCCATTGTGATGAAATAAAATAAAAAAAATATAGAGGTGCGTGCATGAGAACGAGCCCACACAGCTGCTTGCGTGCACCACTGAATCGGGCCACAGCTTGTGCCACACAGACGACAGTGGCAACGACAAGGCTGCTGACACAAGTGTTTGCAAACATATATGTGGCTTGCTCGTGGCATCATTCATACTTGTTCTTGTCTAAGAGAATAAATACACAGGTGCAAAATGTATGCTACAGGGGGTGCATGCTCACCAGCAAGATAACTACAATGATAGGTGATGTGACGTCAATGACAGCCATCTATAGCAACTACTGTGTGAGCCAACCACGAAGAGATCACAATTGTTGCTAGACACACAGAAAATTACTTTCTGCATCAATTGATAGAATCGCTTGCAATAACAATCACAAGCACCACCACCGAATGCGAGTTTGCTGTGTTCATGATCTGTAAGATGTTTTGTTCCAGTGCCCCCAAAAATTAGCAAAAGCATATCTGTCATCTTTTATCTCTTCATCAAGGACGGGCATTCATAAGAGAATTTAGGGTACTCTACTGGCACATGCGCTTAAAGGGACACTGACAGGGTATTTATGCTCGCCAAGGATTTTATTCGTACAAGACATATGAGAGCCCAACTACCCAGAAAACAATTTGCAGCTCACAATCCGCCCAAAAACCGCCAATCAAGAACTGGCCGGTTTGAGTCGCACTAACTCTCTTCTCTGTGATCATGTGCCATTCTCTATTGTTTAGATACACAAACCAAATATAATTGAAGTCATAAGTCATCGAAAGCACACACTCAATATTAAAAATAGAAAAAATATGACACCTGCGGTATTTTTTCTGGCACCTAAAATGCTGCAAATATGTTGATTGAAGAAAAGGTTGCGGAGAGAATCAGAAGCACTCTGTGCCTTCTCCGCATAAGTCTCAACCTGGCGTCGTATCGCAGGATGGGCGGCTGAACGAAGCGGTCTAAGCAATGGTGGAGGACGACGGGCGCGGAACCTTTACTTTTAGAACTGGTGTTTGCGGTGCTGGAGAATCTGTCAAGCTCTTGAAAGAGGGATCTGTTACTGATCAAAACAATTAGGATTTATTCCGTACGACACACCCAACCACCAAGCTGATTTGCACGAAGACGTCGCCGAGTCGTCGCCCCTTCTCCTGGCTGAAGACATCAGTCGTCTTACAAACACGAATTGGTAAGAGATAGAAGAGTGCACGGGCGTCAAGCACAAAGTGTTTAACTTTTCAGTTTTCTATGTAAAGTGTGAAGGTGCACGTTTTTGTCTGCTTCGCACAACCAGAAACCAAAGAGAAAAAAACAAAAAAAAAAAACAATGTGGTTAGGTGTAGCCACGTGACTTCTGGCAACTCTCTCCTCCTCTAGATTTCTTTTTCCTCCCCAGTCCAGTTTTGGTTTCAAGCATTTTTTTTATTGCTTTATTAAAAATGTATGCGACACTGTAGCAAAATATTTATTGGGTAGTCTTCTGACACAATAATAAATCGCCTGGCAAAAAAATATTTTTTTTAAAGGGCATCAGTATTTTTTTAAGACTTATCAACACTTTTACATTTGAATTGCCTAGAATTGAGCAGTCGTATGTCTACAATTACCTCGTGTGCTGCCTACTACCACAACATAATTTCTTACTAAAAAGGACTCCTTCACCAAACATGCTTCCACCTCCCCACAGCAAACTGAACTGCCCCTGCCAGATAAATAAGCGCATACCTTCATCAAGTAGCCCTTCATCAGGCATGTTGATACTGCACATGGCCAATCATTGAATTCCCTCTTTGTGCCCCGCTTTTTACCTTGAAAATCTCCCACAAGGGAAACTGGATGAATGCGAAGGGGATCTCTCGAGCCACGGTGGTGAGGTAGCCACGATAGAATCCTGGTATTCCCTGGGTGCAAGAGTTCAGCATATAACGCACCACTTCTCGCCAAGACCTTTCGAAGAACAAGAAAAAAGGAACCGCGACTTCCATACCTCGGATTTGAAGACTTTTCTAAAAGTCTGCCAGCTGCTGACACTCTGGTTTGCTTGCGTTCGCTGTTTGACTATTTCCACCGGAACTCTTATGATACAGGCAGCCTGGGCAGTGAAAGGACTCAGTCATGTTTTTCAAGCATTTTAGACTTCTGGGAGGGTTTGCGGGTAGAGAATCCTACCCACCACTTCTCCAAAGCCGGCGGCAACGCTGTGAACAACCGGTTGCATGAGGTCCGCTGAGCTTGGGGAGAGCAACTTCTTCACGCCTTCGTATGTGCAGAAGAACACGGCAGCTGAAACAAATTCAGTAGTGATCGATATATAGTGCAAAAGCAGCCAGCAATAAAGAGACGTAAAATCCCCAATTTATTGTGTCACTGCTCATTTTATTGGTTTACTTAACATATCCTCAGCAAGCCGAGGCGAAAACAGGAGTGGTGCAAGCTCTGAATGAAAACAAGTAGGAAATACAATTTTGACATCGACCCTGGAACTATTTGAGTGCTTTTATTAACCAGAGTCAAAAATAAACTTCTAAAGTTCATCAAGCCAGTATCTATATTTCTTTACACAGGTTAAATGCTACAAACAAACAAAAAAACGTTCAAATAACCTTTTTTTTTAGCTAAACATGAAAGGGTTGTATGTTGAACAGAGCAACAAAAGTCAAAATAAAGTTACTGTCAGCTCTAGGTGCGGGACCTCGATTTGTCAGCGCGGTGCAAAGGTTGATCCGAGATCCTTCAACGCACCTTCAATCCACGAAAGACAGCCGGACACACAAGGTTCGTGTACAGCCGACAGTACAAAGGTTTGTCACAAATTCTTACCGGTAGGCGCCGATCCCAGGGCAGCTGATGCGAGTCCGGAGTAAATTTTCGCAAAGCCACCCGCTTTCCAGAAGCCCTGCTGACTCTGTAGCCGCGTTTTGAACGTGTCCAGTGGGAAAAGCACCAGATCCACCGTGGTGCCGGCAGCGGCTCCGGCCTACAAAAATTCAAAACAACGACAAGGTGAGTGGTCCGAGAATTTGGGGAGGCGTGACCGAATGCGAGCATACCAGAAGAGAAACGACGAACGATGGCTTTGTCACGTCTCCCATCCTGGTTACCGGTCGGTTGCTTTCGCATATCTGTCTGAGCAAAGGTATTGCCCAGCGTTTTACTGGGTTTCCTGTTGCGGCGGCGTTAAAAGCTAGCCGGGAAAAATATTTTTAAAACACATGTGCGTACATGGATGCGTGCACGTGCGCGGGAGCTGCGGCCGGAAACAAAAGTCACGTGATACTATGTGACGCCTTATGGCTGTGTTCCTAAGTACGCTCGATATGAGATCAAAATAAACCTTCCGCACCTTGGCGTTCGAAAAGCACGAAAACTTATCCACCGGGTTTGTCCATAAAACTAAAGTTCGTCCCAACGTTGGTTCGTCCTGCTGGTACTATCACGTGCTACAACCCATTGAAGCAACTCGAATAACCCTGGTCCACTCGAGCCAACGAGGTAGAGCCCCTCTACCTCGTTGACTCGAGCGCACTTCAGCAAGTTTAAAATGCAAAGGAACACAGTGTTTGGTAGATGCACCATCTGGCGAAAAACAGTTGTACTTGTTGTATATACAAATTCCACAAACAGCGTGCATTACTAAATGGTAACAATATTGTTTTAGGTGTTTGTATTTAAATATGATTCTAATTAGTCAGCGTGACTTAATGCAATTTATGGAGTTTACGGATTTTACGAGTTTATACCCGTTGTGGCTTGATTTGTCTTGGCTACAGCAAGTACGCGATCCTGGAGTCAATTTATCTCCGCGTCCCCCCATTGTTTTGATGGATACGAAGGGTTTATAAATTTTAAAGCTCTGTTGCTTCGCTATACAGTAATTTTACTGCATTTCGCTGACAATTAGTGCACCATTCACCATCGTGTAAAGTCGGCTCTCAGTAAGTACAAGAGTAGAACTCTCGGCTTTTTGCCGCTGCTGCTGTTCGCATTTGTTCTGAGCATTAGCTGAAGTGTTTGTGTTTATTTCCCGCAATTTCCTACCCTTAATACTGCTTAACCATCCTCTGCTTAATTTTATTGTAACGTGCTTTTAAACGGGTGCATTTGGCGAGGGCCTGAGTGGTCAGGCGGCGCCAGCGCAGTGCGAGCCCACGGCTACACCCTGTCTCATTGTAACTTGGCAAAGGGTGAACGCTACGCCCTACTTTGCGTTCTGACGGCTTCGATGAAGCATAACGCAGCGAACAGCCTTTCACTTCGCAGTAAAAGTGCACTTCGGTGATACGTCATAACCTGCCTTACTCCATTTTGATAGGCCCGCAAGGGCCGTAGCTTCCGCCGTACTGGCATGTTATGTGCCCACGGCCTCCTGGCCTACCCGACATTTCTTGCTTCAGACACTACGCAAGCGACGCGACCAAAGTAATAGATTACGTTTGAACAGTGCAGCTACTACTTTGAGGCATACCCAATAGTTCTTGCTTCAGTCGCTAGATGACGCCATACCAAACAGCATTGCAAATTTCCTGTCCAACAATCGTAAAAAAAAAAAAAAAAAAAAAAAAAAAATTTGAAAGAAAGTTGATTAGCATTTGCTGTCACATACACATTGCCGGCTATCGTCACCATAAGCATTCCCTCAATGTAAACATTCTTACAATCAGATAATTGCATTAATCCATCTAGTCTTGCACTCCAGAGTGTTTCTCTCAAATATATGCTTTTAACAACATATTGTAGACACTGAAATAAAAAACAATAAAAAAAAGAAAAAAAAATCTTAAACGCAGCTTAAATTTATTAATTTGAGCACATCAATAAATAGACTTCCAAACACATGGAAAAAGGGAAAGGAAAAAAGAACTTAAACAGAAACAAGACAATCAACGAGTTCTGCCCAGATATCATAAGCCACTCCCCGGTTTCACACTTTGAAAAGGGAACCGCCACTCGAACAGCAACAACCCCAAGGTCCAACACACAAGGTGACCTCCGAGCCACGAAAGCCTAAGCTCGTTCTCCTACTTCCAAGCAACCGCTTCCCGTTTCCCCCCCTCACCCCAAGTTTTCAAGCCCCCCTCACACAAGCAAAAACTCTTTCATACGATCACTGATAACCAAAGACGGCTGGCTTACACGATTCCCCCGCTCACAGATGCACAAAGTCTTCTTAATTGGCCTTCTAAACAGACCTTTTTCGTTCCACAGAACGGAAGTTTCATCCCAAAGAGGGGAACAAAAATTACAGGAACCAACGTGATTTGCCGATTCAGAACTCTGCGCCTCATTCTTTACACTTCTTTGTGTTCTGTAAGACGGTCATTTAAACACCGCCTTGTCTGTCCAACATAACATTACCCGCAGTCAAAAGGGATCTTATAGACCACCTCTGTGACACAGGTGACGGAGAGATCTCTATGTTTTTTCCCGCAACATCCCTCACGTCCGAAGGTAAACGGGGTAAGCTCGTTCAAACAAAAGTCCGTTTTAAAAACCACATTTACATTAAGTTTGGCCCTTTAAATTCCTTATTTTCATGGTATTCTTCATAGCCTAAAAGCTTTGGGGGCTTTTAGTTTTTGTTTGTGTGAGGGGTGCTGAGAAACTTGGGGCGGTGGAGGGAAATGGAAAGCGGTTGCTTGGAAGTAGGAAATTGAGCTTAGGCTTTAGCGGTTTGGAGGTCACCTTGTGTGTTGGACCTTGGGGTTGTTATGTTTCAGGTGGCGGTTCCCTTTCCAAAAGGGTGGAGCCGGGGAATAGCTTACGCTGTCCGGGTAGAACTCGTTGACCATCTTGTTTATGCGTTTGAGTTCCTTCTTTCCCTTTCTCTTTCTCCATGTATTCGGAAGTTTATCTATCGGTGTGCTCAAATCAATAAATTTCAGCTGCGTTTGAGATTTTGTTGTCTTTGTTCGTTTTTTTTATTGTTCCCCATCTCAGGGTCTACAAGATATTGATTCATTGCCAGCTCGCCTGCACTCTATCACTGCTTACTTTTAACAATGTTGATAAATTGGGACATGTATATTTTGTAGTCTTCTCTCAAAGAGGTCGTACCGTGCAATATGTATACGTACAGTGTAACAAATCGCCAAACACTGTGTCTCGAGTGTTGTCCGATGGTGTTAGAACTCGAGTCAGACTGTTATTCTGATGCATCCCAACAGTTCTTGGCTGCCGGTTTGCTTAATCAGTCGAGGGAAGCCAATGCCACAGGAGTGAGCAGCATGCTTTCTTGCCAATGCTTATGCCTGCGACAAAAACATGCGCTCGGTCTCGTCGTGCTTGCCATTGTGGCACGCTCTCAAGGATTACAACTGTGTTTTACTCATGACTTAAAGGGGCACTGACACCCCAAAGGTCGTATTTATTTTTATTGTCTAAAACGATGCAAGTTGCAGTCATAGACACGCAAAAAAAACCGCATCGCGAAAAAAATTTTTCTTGCGCGCGCGCGCGCCTTTTTATTTTTGGCGTTTGATTTTCCCGCCTCTCGCCTCCTCGCTTCTTTTGATCGGTGACGTCAAAAATCAGGAAATTTAGAAGCTTTGCAGGCGACATCTCTATAACATTTAATTACGGCAATCCTAAAACATGTTTTTTAACGCAATTGCGAACGCACTACGGCCCTTCTTTTTGAAATACCAAAAATCGGGAGTTCGTTGTGGTGCCGTCTCCTGGATTTGTATCCTCTAACGGAAAACAGGCGACACCGCTCAAAACCGGTCCGCCGTAACGCCGCCACTCACTCCTTTCCTCCTCGCTTTGGGTCGCCATGGCAACAACAGGGAGTGGTGAAAAAAAGTCGACTCTCAGGTCTCCGCGATTTTTGACGTCAAGGCACCGGCGCCGATCGCGCGGGAACTTCGAATTCGGCATTTGGAAATTGTTTTTTTACTTCACAAATACTGAACTCCCAAATTTCAAATTTTGAGGGTAATGTCCCGGCATCGTTTTCAATCGTTTCGGATAATAAAAAAAAATATGATTTTGATGTGTCAGTGCCCCTTTAAGAGATGCCAGAACCACAACCTTTGTTTATTAGATGCCTTACATCTACCACATTCAAAGCAGTCTTTCGGAGCTAATTACGTTCTTTCTCACCTTTAACTTTTTTCTTTCTTTTTTTAATTTGCAGTGACGGCTTCGAAATGAGGCGAGGAAAAGCACTTCCCCAAAAGGTTGAAACCACGCCATCTGGAAACGACGTCACACATTACGTCCTCCTGCCAGCCGACGCAGTGGTCCAACAGCCCGAGCAGGCATCCACCAGTGGCACACCCAGCGAAGGGGGCGCCTACGTGATCACCTACCCTTACAGCACGAGCACGAGCACATCCGCGTCCACGGAGTGGCTTCCGGCCATGGCCAACGCGGAAGAACCCGCCGACGACGCCCCCTCCGAGGAGAAGAAAAAGGCAAAACAGCCGAAGCAGCCAAAGCACGCCAAGAAGAAGAGGACTTCGTCGGTCGTGTGGCAACACTTTGAGCATCATGCGTGGGACAAGCTGACGGTCGTCTGCAATCACTGCCGGATGAATGTGCGGCTCGGGAAAGAAGGAGGGTCCGGGAGAATTGGCACCACGGCCATGCACAAGCATGTGCGCATCCATCACCCGCACCTCTCCGCGGATAATTCTGCGGGGGCTGTGGCTGTACCCGCTTCGGAGGCAGAGTCTGCCGTCTGGCACCTCCAAGCGGACGGCACCTCGGAAGAGTACTCGGACACCTCCACCGCGTCCCAGCACAGGGGCAGAAAGAGGGCGTACTCCTCCGTGTGGGAACACTTTGAATATCACGAAAGCAACAAACTACTGGTGGTCTGCAAGCATTGCAAGGTGAACGTCCGGCTCGGGAAGGAAGGGGGCTGCAACCGGCCTGGCACGACGGCAATGCACAAGCACGTGCTCGTTCACCACCACTTGCTTCTGCAGAAGAAATCTGCGAGCAAGCTGGGCTTGGAGGCGGCGGGGAAGGGAGCGCAAGGCGCGACACGTGCCAAGTGGTCCTCGAAACCCACTTTTAAGATACAGGCTTCTGCCGGTCGATCGAAGAGCGGAGAGTCTACCGAGCCTCACCAGCAGTGGGATCTGACGCACCACAGCGCGATGGTGCTGAACCAACGGCTGGCCGAATACATCGCCAAAAGCATGAAGCCTTTCCACGCCGTGGAAGAGCCGGCTTTTGTCGAGCTCATGCAGGTTTGCGTGCCCCAGTGGAAAATTCCGGGTAGGGACTACTTTGCCGGTGCAGCGGTCCCAACCCTCGCTGCGAGCATCAAACATTCGCTGAAAGAATGTCTCAAACCGTGTGTTGGAGGAGCCGTTCACCTTACAGTGGACATATGGTCTAGCCGTCAAGCGAAGGACTACATGTCTGTCTGCGCGCACTGGATGATTCACGAAGACTCGGACGGACAACTGTCCAGGCACAAAGCGGTCCTGAACATGTCCGGCTTCAATCAGACTCACACCGACGGGAGCGTGGCCCACAAGCTAGGCACCGTGATTGCAGACTGGTTCCCTTCCCTGGGCCTGACAGCGCGATACGTCGTCGCGGAAAATGCGCTCACCATCCAGCAGGCGCTCAGTCACGTCCAGCTGAAGCACATCCCGTGCGCCGCACATTCTATGGGACTCGTTGTGAAGGGATTCCTTGCCAGATTTGGGGGAGACTTGGAAGCGACCCTCGAAACCGCACGCTCCGTCTGCTCTCACTTCAGCAATTTCGAGGGCGCGTGGGCTAAGCTCAGTGAAGCACAACGCCGCAACGACCAACCGGTCCGCCGTTTGTTTGAGGATGATCCCTCTTGTTGGGAGAGCACCTTCTCCATGGTGGAGCGCCTGTGCGACCAGCAGGTGGCCGTGACAGAGTGCATGGAGGGGTCGAGCGACGGCTGCCTGACTCCCGAACGGTGGGAGTTGCTTCGGCAAGTGAAGGCCGTGCTGCGGCCGTTCAAGGAGGTGACTTCTCTTCTCACCATGGATTCAGCGACGTTGGGACAAGTGTTACCCCTTTTACGGTTTACAGAGAAGATCCTACAGACCACCATTGAGCGGGCCCAGGAGGGAACCGCTTCCGCATTGTTGTCTCGTCACTTGCTTGGAGAGTTGCGTGCGAGCAGGCACCTACGGGCGGTGAGGGCAGATGTTACCTTCTGGGCCGCCAGTTTCCTGGACCCACGCTTCAGAGACACGTTTGGGACGTACGTCGGCGGCGCTGAAGGTCCCGTGGAGAACAAGTTGGAAGACGTGAAGCAACATCTCCTGGGTCAAATCCTCGAAGCGTATCTTCAAGACAAACGGAGCGGTGACGTCAGAAGCGTAGAGACACCCGCGCTCGAGGCACCGTCGGGTAGCAGCGCGTCCCAGCCGGCTGCAGTCGGCGGAGAATTCTCTTTGTGGCTGTCCAACGCCGAAGAGATGGGACTTACCGTGCCGAGAGCGCAGCAGTCCCCTGACCAGATGAGGATCGAGGCGGCTGCCGTCGCCAGGTCCCAACTGGAGGCCTACATTCAAGACAGCATCATAGACTTCTCAGCACCAATGAGCGACCCTGCACGTTACTGGGAGAGGAAGCGGAACCATTGGCCGTCGCTGTATGCCGTTGCGGTGGCGTACCTTGCGTGCCCCCCCACCAGCGTGCATTCGGAGAAAGTCTTCAAGAAGTATGGGCCGATAGCTGCTGAAGGAAGGAACGGACTGAGCCCAGAGGATGTGAGTGCGTTTTGTTTCATACGCACAAATGCGGCGTGGATACCAAAGGACCCCTTGGCCGCACCACGGGATATCCTCGACGCACTCTTTAAGGCAGCGGAAGAGACACGGTCAGAAGAGAGGGAAGTTCTGGAAGGAAATGAGGATGTACCACTGCTACATAGGGTTGTTTTTGAAGACACGGAATGTTGCTGAACACTCTTGCTAGACGTGTTTGTGCAAAATGTGATTTACGTAGTAAATGTTTTCCTGTAGCTTTCATACCCTACGATGCCAGGCTTCGTTGTGTTCTTTCACAATGCATGCCAGATTGGGGAGGCAGTATGCATGTTGCTTTCCTGCTGGTGTTTTAGTGGGGGTCTTTTGGAAGTGTAGCGAAAGCAGCTTCGGTCACCGAGTTTCATTTTCCTTTTGTGGCATAGGCTCAGTCAAGGTTGCAGCCTGCAGCTGTGGTGACAGGAAAATTAATGCAATTACTCATTATCCAAAGCAACACAGAGCATTGCATTGCAAGGCAGTAAAAGTGTATCAGAAGGACCAAGGAATTGTAACAAAGACACAATATCGTTTTTTTTTTTTTTTTTCTTTCTTTCTTAAAACAAAGAGAACACCAAAATGCACACTTGACTGCAAAACCGATCGATATTGTTTGAGTTAGTGGCTCATAAAAAAAACAACCTAATTTTTTTTTTTTTTTTACATTGTCAATAAATAAAACAGGAAAAAAGGGGGATTCATGTTTTGCAGCAGCTTTTCCCTTCTCCCATTACCCTTGTCAAGCGGCACTCGTTGGGAAGGCTTCCATAATTCTAGAACTATAATTCTTGCAGTGTCACTTCCAAGTTATGCCCGTGACTTTTTGGGGACTAAGCTGGATAGCTCAATATTTATTAATAAAGAGACAAAGCGTCTCTTTAATAGTGCTGAGCGTGAATGCTCCTACCGAAGAAAGCAAACAAGCAAGTCGAATAATAATATCCCGAGAGAGAGAAACAACTTTATTGGAACACCACAACAAGAAGCCGCAGGATAGACGTTCACCTACCGCGGCCTCTTCCTTCCTCCTTCCCCCCCCCCCCCCCCCCCCCCCTCCAAAAAAAAAAAAAAATTGTGTTTCTGAAAAAAGAAGGAATGCAGCGAGGCGGCTTTTCTCAGTTCTGGAAGGGGTGCACATGCGCCGATGTTCACGCCAAGTCGAACGTCGGACGTTCGTTCGCTTTTTGTGGGTCTTCGCGATTTCCGTCTTCTCGTCCGTCCGAACTTTTTCGAATTCACCCGCCATAGCTGGATAGTCTTGGATTCGAGTCGAGATGACCTAAATCAGTCAACAAATTAAACGTTTTTCAGCTTAATTGAAATTACATGTGTAGATCAATATTTTAAAAAAAAAATTATTTGAACAAGTGTTTAGAGCGCTTGATTTGGGTCTTTTATCATAAAATTCTCAACGTTACAAGGATTTCTTTCAGGCTGTCTGCCAGACAAGGCAGTCAGTGACGAAGTCAAGTCAAGCCGCTTCTGGAGCGATCGTCGTTCGGTGGTGATTGTTGTTTTTTTGCCTAGGTGTTTCTAGACCTACTAACCAGTAACAAAAACATGGAAATAGCAAAAACGGCCGAGTCTGAAGTTCGATCGTGGCTTACAGAACTTTATCCAGAAAAGGGAGAGCTTGTTTCACCTGCTTCATCGCCCATCGTCGAAGATGTTCCCACGTAAGGTTCTACTAATAAATTCTACCAAGGCTTTCGGGCTTCGGGCCGGAAGGCAAATATAATTTCCCGAAATTCTACGGGCAGTCGCCTCCCATCAATAACAGAACCAGATTATTATTATTATAATTTTTTTTTTTTTTTTTAAAGGGGGGGGGGGGGGGTAATTTGCATGTGTACATTTTGAGGTCGGTTGGATTTCGGAGGGACGGGGCTGGGGCTAGGGCCTATAGCCTGTTTTACTGAAAGAGGGCGAGAGAGAAGAGAGGAAAGGGCTACCGGTGCTTTCCCCCTTGCTGGTGCGTTAGAGAGAGTGAAAGACCCGGATGAGAGGCTTCGCCTGTGTTGCTTTCTTCTCTGTTTTAAACTCCCAAACTTAATTAGAGCCACAGGCTTCTATGGTGACAGTCCCCCGGTCATTGGGACACCATTGCTTGGTTATAGGGTGCACAAATAACGACAGAAAGCATTGAATACTGTCCAAGAACCTATGTAGCTTACACGGAATCCGGTAAGGTGAGTACGGCTGCAGTGTCTTTAAGCTCCTTCGCTGAACGAACAAGCGAATTTGCGTCATTGCTTCCACAGCAGTGTCGTGCCCCGACTCTACATGGAACATTTTGTGAATGGAGAGTGCACGGAACTTAACACTGTACCGTCGATGAACATGGGGTACACTCGCAAGGTGCGTGCAAGTTTTCTTGTGATAATTGCTGTTTCAGCTTGTAACTTTGTAACTGAATTTATCTTAATATTGACAGTTTGAAGTGGTGACACTGACTCAATTTTATCATCTACAACACTTAGTTGAAGGCAAATTTTTGCTGTCGGGTGTGGCTGGAACTTGTCGAAAAGTTAGTTCTATCGGTTTTCCTGAATCACTATCTTTTGAGTGATACCAGGGAGCCGTGAACCGTCGCAGCGCGACTAGCTGGAAAGAAACCTTCAATTTCTGTTTGCTGAAAGTGGAGTCATGCTCCATGCATCAATGTTGAATCATTGATCGACTCGGTCCAGCAATAGGCGCATCTCGACTTTGCTGTTTCCACTTCTCAACAAAAGACACTCGTCGACACAGGATCCTCAAATAAAACATTTATAAACAACCTTCAAGCCGGAGTGAGCTGCTGTCAATCATTCCACGATAAAACGGTAGACTGTTTCAGGTTCATCAGCGTCAGGTTCCGTGGCCATGCTGAGTGGTTGGAAACGTTGGCGAAAGTGCTCTTCTGGGCACTGCTCCTGCATTGGGTCTGTTAGTTGGGTGCTCCAAAGTTCTGGGTATCTGACTTAGGGCATGTCTTGTGTTCTTGTGTGCCACAAATGGCGTTTTTCAACTCATTCATAACGTTTGCTGCCCTGCATGATATTCGCAACTGCAGCGACGCCAGAAGTGTGGCACTGAACGCACGACCAATAGAAATTGGAGGCGAGTACTCCAAATATTGTATCATTTGACAGCGATTGAATTTCCCTTCTGGTTTGTTGTCGTTTTAGATTCAGTACACTGAGAATGTTTTTGGCATTTTGTGTGGTCCACAACAATGAAATATAATGTGAACAAGGACGCGTAAAATAAGAATATTCCAGGGAACAATCAAAGGCAGCTCACTCCGGCTTGAAGGTGTTTATAAATGTTTTATTTGAGGATCCCATGTCGACGAGTGTGCCTTTTGTCGAGAACTGAAAACAGCAATGTCGAGATGGGCCTATTGCCGAAGCGAGTCGATCAATGATTCAACGATTCGAAATCGAAGCATGAGCATGTTTCAACTTTGAGCAACAAAAATTGAAGCATCTCTTTACAGCTACATTATGTACTAATTTTGAAAAAAGAAGAATCTACGGTAGTCGCGTTGTGACGGTCAACATAGGTTCACGGCTCTCTGGTATCGCGCAGGAGCTCGCGATTCAGGAAAACCAACAGAACTAACTTTTCCACAATTTCCAGCCACACCCGGTGGCGAAAATGAGCCTTCAACTAAGTGTTGTAGATGATAAAATCGAGTCAGTTTGACCACTTCAAAGTATCAGTATTAAAATAAATTCCTTTACAAAAAGTTACAAGCTGAAACAGCAATTATCACAAGAAAACTTGCATGCACATTGCGAGCGTACCACATGTTCATCGGTGCTACAGCGTTCGGTGCGCGCTCCATTCCCAAAATGTTCAGAGCACGGTCGAGAGAATGGAGTTGAGGGACAGTTTTTTTAGTTTATGGACGCAACCCACTGTTGACGGAGATCGGGGTAATCTGGAAAGCGATGGATCTTAAAGACATTGCAGCCGCACTTGCTAGATTCTGTGCAAGCTACATAGGTCCCCGGACAGTACTAGATGCTTTCTGTCGTTATTCCTGCACTCTGTAGCCGAACAATGGTGTCCCGATGACCGGGGGACAGCACATTTCATAGACAACCTTTCGTGGATGCAAGTTTCATGGACACATTTCGGCGACCCTCGTTACGCGAATTGCACGCTGTAGGGACATTTCGTCCCGCATGTGTCACTGGGGCACGTGTTTAATTAATCTACCAAAGTAAATTAGAGATATACTTCAAGTAAAGTAGTAAGTACCCCAGGCAGAATGTACTTCAAGTGAAGCAGTAAGTACCCCAGGCACAATGTACTTGAAGTAAAGTACTGTAAATATAATGTACTTTCAAAGTAAAGCACAAGTACTTTTAAACACAATTTTTCATTGTGCCCTTTCATTCCATAATCAGTAATTTGGGATTTTCGAGAATGGCAGCGAATATTGGATGAAGTCAGGTGGAAGAGTATTTTTACTCTCGCTGACAAACTATTTTAACACAATCAACTTATAAGGCACTTATTTGTATTGGTAAGGATGCACCGTCTCCTTGCGATTTTGGTGAGTAGAATATCCCTCCCAGTATTGCTTCAGAGTTGACAAAGCATCATATTGTTATACAAACCTAACAAGAAAAATCGGGCAATGTACTTTAAAGTTGGGAGAAAAAAAAAAAAAACTTTATATAAGGTACAAGTATTACATGCTCAGAGTATGCACTTGAAGCAAAGTACAAATTTTCTAAACCTACTTAAAGTAGTACTTTAGGTACAATGTACATAAAGTACTCCCCCAACACTGGTTCCTGTATATAGCTACTTACAGAGCCGTGTATACAGAGAGTTTGGTCAATGAGAGGCGCAGTTAGAGCCAGGGCATATACCAGATGCAGAGGGCTTGACATGCTCTCTTTACGAACCAGAAGCCGAAAAGAATCCCCTAGCGGCGGTAGCGAGAAACAGTTTTAATTGTTTTAATAAGCCCATAAGAGTTAAATGTAGTAAACCTTTATGGTTGAAAGTAGAGTGCATGTGATGTTTCGATCATGATCATGCAGAAAGATGTAAGAAACGAATGTGCCGCTCGGACAGGGTGCGACTTGAGTGTGACCCATCGGACGGCTGATTTCCGGCCCTCGGCGCCTAGCGTACGGATTATGTCAATAGTTCCGCTAGTCACACTCTTCCACCAAGATTTTGGATGACCGTAATTGAAACATCACGTGCCCCACATTTTCAGTCACCGAGAGTTACTCCGACGCATTACAAAGTTTGTTTCTTGCGACCACCGCCAGGGTATTATTTCCGACTCCTGGTTAGCCACATTCGAATTTGTGAAGACGCCCTGGAACACGCCCAGCCCGCTTTCGGCCAATGGCGCCTCCTCATTTGTCTCCTATACTTCCCAATGAATGGCCGAACTCTCTGCATATACGGCTTTGGCTACTTACGGTGGCAGAGTTGCGCATTCAGCCTCGGGGGTGGGCATATTGCTGGCTTTCCTGCACAGCCCTGGATAGTTTGCTCGTCATGCGAGGGATTTCGGCGAATAATGGCGGCGCGGATGGCAAACAGAAAAGGACTAAAAGGGGTCGGAAGCAGTGCAACGTCGGCAGAGTGACCGTAATGGTGGCTTCCCTGCCTGGCGCTGGATGCTTTGTTCCTCATGTGCCTGACCTCGGCGAATAGCCGCATGGCAGCTCGAGGAAATCAAATGCGCAACTCTTCTTTCAGGAACTCTAACCCAACCCACCTGTTCACTCTGCTTGCATGGGAGCCGAGAGTTATCAAACTAATCACATGGCAATCACGGTTGCCATGCAGTGACCGTCGGACCCACTGTGATGCACGCTTATGACCTAGTGGCGGGGTTGGGCACTGAAGGGCTCTTCATTGCTGATTTTCCTATACTCTGTTTCACCTTGTGCTGTACTGCAGAAAGGCTACAAGCGCAAGCTCCTTGCTCTATGGCACACCTCGGCGGCACAAGCTCTCGTGCACCAAGGGCAGCTGCCAACGCTATGAGCTCGCGCTTCTAGCCTTGTCTGCGGTACAACATAAGGTGAAACGGAGTATCGGCTATTCCTTTGGCCAGTCCCGGTTTTTTTTTCCCTTCTCAAATTGGCTTTATTGTGGAATTTTCATTTGATCCTAATCCAATTCATTTTTATTGAATTTGCTTTAAATCAGCTGTGCCCATTGAGGCTTTTTATTTTTCAATATTTTTACAAGCCTCACCTTATCAAATGTCCATGCTACTTCGGGGCGAGTCTGCGGCGGCTCGTTACAAAAATGTTAACTTACATGGCCCACCCATACACGCTGCTCCGTGGCCAGTCTGGGGCGGCTCATTACAGAAGAAAAGCGCATCTGAGCTGTCATTGGGCCAATGGGAGGCAACTGCCGGTAGAATTTCGGGAAATTATTTTCCCGGCTGCCAAGAGAATAGACACTAGTACCTTTTTTGTGACTTCTATGAGCTATGGCACATGTGCACTCATATTTTGATGCTTGGATTTTCAGATCTCACGACACTGTCTACGCCAAGCATCCGGTCTGCACATCAGCATCAAAAATAGACGATGCTTTGAGGCGAAAATTGAAGAAAAAGAAACAGTTCGACGGAGTGCGTCACTTCAAGCACACTGGATCACTGCTGGTTCATGCTGCCTCAGGGCAAGTGAACATAGCCCACCCTCATGTAGACACTGCTGACGACTGCGATAGCAAAGTGGGAGCCATCAAGAAGCCTCAGAAACTGACAACCTCTGTGTTAAAAAATTATAAAATTGCCGATATAAAACACTTGTCGAAATCAGCCAAGAAGAGGTTAAAAAAGAGACTACAAAAAAAGACTGACACATGAATGCAAGGCACCATATGTTTCAACCTTTCACATGAAAAAAGAAGTTCTCACATTTCATGTTACTTTCAACAGCATTGATTGTTTCTCTTTCCAGTTTTTCAAGACTGATTGGTGGCCGAGCATGTTAGTGCACCACAGTCCAAAAAAGTGTGAAGGCTCGCACCACAAAACCCAGACACCCTGGGCTCCATTCCTGCCCCTGCCTGTTTCAATATGGATGAGTGTCGTATCGGTGTAATCCCTAGCTGCTACAACGTGATGTACTCTGTTCTAAGGAGCCCTTAACTTTTGCTGTTGAAATCTGTGGACAAAAGTTGAAACACTACAAAAAGCTTAGACTTTTCTTTCTGCTGAAGATTGGATGCATT
Source organism: Ixodes scapularis (assembly GCF_016920785.2). Taxonomy (NCBI): domain Eukaryota; kingdom Metazoa; phylum Arthropoda; class Arachnida; order Ixodida; family Ixodidae; genus Ixodes; species Ixodes scapularis. Next base: position 20,194,244 of record NW_024609857.1, on the reverse strand, counting down.
GTAAGAATCCTGTGGTGCCTTTCCAATGACTTCATCACATCTTGTTATTTGTAGAGGCACCGTATAATAGATTGCATAGACCCGCAAACAATGGGAAGTTGCTGTCTCAATAACCTGGGATCTTTATCGTGTATCAGGCAGTCTGATTACACAGATGCAAGAAGATGCAAGGCTGGTCCATATCAGAACCAGGAGTAACATTTAATGACAATTTTAATAATAATTTTTACATCTATGTAAAGTTATGATCCTGGCGACGTGTGGGGCTAGTGTAGAAAGGTGAAAACGCATACGCTTAACTGTCTGTAAGATGATCATGTCGTGCAGGGTTGATAACAAAGACAGTAGAGCGAGAAAACAAGTTAATTGCGAGACATATGCTGTCTTAAAATTAAGAATGCAAGTGACCAACACAGCACTACATCAAGACAGGTGCAGTGGCCACGTCGGCTCACAAAATGAGTTTTGAGTCGGTTCTGTCCGTGGGGAGTGACAAAAAGATGTTCAGAGGGTTGGAGAGGAAGTCCCCAATGGAAAGAAACTAAAAAGGCTGTACTTGTAGCATAGCTTACGGATATAAAGCATGTTGGGCCAACCTGTACCCCTGTTCACGTGATGCACCCGGGAGAGAGATTCGCACAAAAGGTACAACCCGTCAATATCTTGCAAAATGAGGCAAGCAAGTCGCTGCTTTTCTGTGCTCAAGGGCCAGCCAGATGTACAGCTGAATTCTCCTGGCCTATGGAGGCACAGTAAAACAAATGACTTCAGCATGCAGGGTGCAGGTGACATGAAACAAAACAATTTCCATCTGATCTATGAAATGGGCTTGGGAGGATGACGAAATAGACGTGCAGAACTCGAACTGGGCAAGACTAAAGTGCTGTGAGGAGCATGGAATGCGTTGGAGCAACAAAGTTTAGAGATCCCAGCCATGAAATCTGCGTGCTGCATGAAGGTAACACTTAAGATTAGCAGGGAGCTTGCAGTTTGCAGGGCAGATAGTGTGGGCTTACTTTGAGGCAACAAAATGCACAACAATGGTTTTCGAAGTTTTGGATCTTTAGATTTGGAGTGAGCAGACCTCTGCTAGATGATCTTAAAACCGACTAGTGTAAGAGGGAGAAAAGATCCAGAACATTGGGGTAGAGGATTGGGCATATCCTGTTGCAGCTAGGCATGCCATTTGTAATGAATAGGAGTGTTGATCCATGCTCCAATCTTTGGGAGACTCGATTTAACTCTTTCCTGACCCTGGGAAAAATAGCAATTTTCAAAGGTTCTGTGCAAACGCTTTTATTTTCCTAGCTAATTTGCATATGAAGCAAAATGACTCATAAAAATGTGGCCAATTAGTTGTTCTTTTAAGAGAAACAGGTTGATAAACTGTGAAAAGAAAAAAAGATTTTAAAATTTTGTTTGAAAATACAATGTGTGAAGGCGTATAAATGCCGACACTTCTACAGCTAATTAAATGACATAAGAAAAATGCAGAATATACAAAGTGTACCCCGCACCCACGGCTATTACTTCCGAAGGTTGGTGTACTCCGACATCGTCTATATTTGATTCGTCGGAGAGTTAGCTTCTGTGACACATACAGTCAAACCCGTTTATAACAAACAGCAGGAAACGCACCGATCAGTTCGATATAGCAAAAAAACATTTACAACGAACTTCCACGATGCGTTCGTTGTAAGGCAAGAGCTTCTTTTTCTCTCATCTCTTCGCTTCCACCTTGTATTGTAAGAAAGCGCTAAAATGTTTTTTTCTTTTTTTGCATGCTTGCAGTTTGTTGTTTTAGCTTATCTCCCCTTCTGAATCACTTCTCTTCGTAGGCGACCGCTTTGGGATAAAGTTCTTTTTTTTTTTTATTATTATTAGTGGTGAGAGGGAAGAGAGAAATCCTGGTGCATGTTGCCACACCTTCTGTGGGGTCTTTTTGTTTTCTTCTTTGCGTGCATGCAGCGTTTTTTTGTTTTTTTTTAGCTTTTTTTCCCACTGAATCGTTGCTCTATGTTAACTTTGTTCGCGGCTTGAGCTTTTAGAATTTTCTTTCTTTCCTAGATTATTTTTGGGGGAAGGGACAGGCTAGAAGACGATTGTTTGCACGTTTTTGTAAGCCTTCCGGGGGAAAAAAAGTTAGATATAGCCAATATGTTGTTCGTTATAAAAAGTACTTTTTACGTGCATTTTCATTTAAATTTTCCGAGAGTTCGATATCAACAATTCGCGCTGTACATGGGTTTGTTCTAAACGGGTTTCACTGTACACTTTTCAACGAAGGAATGCTTATATTGGTGAAACACTACACCTCACATCCCCAGCAGAATGCTTTTAGAGCGCAGCTCTTAGGGGCCCGTTCCCGGCTTGAGCGGCGTCGCCGTCGGCGTCGGCGTCGCCGTCGCCGTCGGCGTAACCGCAACCCTCGTAACCCTCGTGAGGGTTACGAGGGTTAATCTCATGAGGGTTACCCTCACGAGGATCACGAGGGCCACGAGGGTTACTTACCCTCGTAACCCTCACGAGGGTTACGAGGGTTAGTTACCCTCAAAAGGGTTACCTTCACGAGGGTTACCCTCACGAGGGTTACTTACCCTTGTAACCCTCACGAGGGTTACGAGGGTTAGTAACCCTCGTGAGGGTAACCCTCGTGGTTACAAGGGTAAGTAACCCTCGTGAGGGTAACCCTCGTGAAGGTAACCCTTTTGAGGGTTACGAGGGTTAGTAACCCTCGTGAGGGTAACCTTCACGAGGGTTACCCTCACGAGGGTCACGAGTACCCTTCCCTCCTCCTCCTCAAGAGCTGCGCTCTAATTCGGCGTTACAGGGAGTTGTAAACGGCTTTCATTTTTGTGTTCTACCTTGGTTTCATCATAGCCTTGATTGCAGTTCCTTCATATTTAGCATTTTTGTCTGCCTTGTTGGGAACATAAAACGTGCACATTGGCTCAGGACAGCATTGGAAATTAGTGATGCTTCCTGACAACCATCTGTTAAGCAACACCTATAAGTTAAACTGGGGTCCATATCACATGAGCGAATGACATTTTAGCGAACAGCGACATTTGAGCGAATGGTCGTTTTAGCGAATAAAGGGGGCGCGCGTTAACCCATCCGCCGCGCTGCGCTTTACGCCGCTTCGCGGCGACAGTCTGCGGCGGCTCATTACAAAAATGTGAACCCATTTGGCCCACCCGAAAACGCCGCTTCGCGGCGTCCGACTATTCGCTAAAGTGTCATTCGGTGAAATGTGGGCGTTCGCTAAAATGTCATTCGATCAAGTGAGTGCCTCCTGTTAAACTGTCCCCAGAGCTTTCGAGGTCTAAAATGCGTGTCAAAATAGAGTCGAATTATATGAATAATGCCATGTTCGTTACGAAGACTGATGCAAGCAGTTAGCTGTGTTAGACACGTGCAACCCCGACTATTTTTGACAGCCCGCCAGCCTGTGATAAGGCTCAAACCCACGTTGAAATTGAAACCTTTTTTCGGCTATCCACGAGATTGCAGAACACAATTCTCCGCATTAAATTTAATTTCTTGACAGTGCTTGGAAACCACCGATCAGTGGCGATCGATGTCCTATGGGCAGTCAGGAACGTGTTAGACTGAACAAGCGTATTGGTAGGAGAATAACAAATTGCAGAAGAAAATAAGGAACGAGATGAAACAAACATCTTCCACGTTCGTTTTGCGTCATGTTTATTGCCACGATTCGAGACAATGTGATGCAGGTTGATTAATGTGGCACCATAATACAGCACTCTGTATTTGACTGGAGAAAAGCTTGGCCATCCCAGCAAAAGGGTTACCTAAATACGAGTCTTTGCTTAATTAAGTAAGTCAACCGGACTACCAGTGTGGCCAGAGAATCACAAGCAGTCTTGCAGCTTCTGTTTTTTTTTTTTTTTTTTTTTTTTAAAGTTGTGCTGGGTGGGGCAGAAGATACCATTCTGGTTGAAGAGACTGGATGCCATGGTATGGTGGAAAACTTGCCTTCATGTGTCTGGGATAGTGGAATATTGAGTCTTATGAGAATGTCGTCTGAAGCCAAACCAATGCCATTAGTTTCGTACAAGTGTTGCAAGAGGGCATGACTTGGTGGATTGCATCTTGCATGTGCTTGGGCGATTAAGGCAGGTCAGAATGGTTTCATGTAGGGTGGGGTAGGGAGTCGAGGAACGGTGCAAGCTGCCTTCCAACCCGTGAATGCTTGGTCCAACGGTGGTGAAGCAGGCAGGGTAGACTATCGTCACTTCTCTGTACTCTATATAACAAATATGTGGCACAATAAATAATTTCATGTGGCATCATCAGTTACTAATGTCCCGCCGATGACTGGGTTGTTCCACAGTCAACCCAGTCGAGCCCAAGTAAATACCTGGTTTTTATCATGCAAGTGTGATGGGCTTAGAATGCTGGACATGCAGGAAATATATCGATCGAGTCGTGGCGTATACACACCAACAAACTGGCCTGCAATATAGCGGCCCCACCAGGCATTCATGCAGACCAGGATAGATTGGCCGAGCCGTGGCCCGAGCATCAGCCTGACACCATTGACTGAAGACACTTTTCATATGAGAAACAAAACTTCCCAACAAGTTTCACTGTTCCTGTGCACATCACATTTCTTGGAACTATAGTCTTATTCCAAGCTTCTTTCCTTTATAAATGGCTTATTTTGTTGGAGTCCTTCATGTAACCACAAAATCATACCAAAATGCAGAACTTGGTGCACAAAGAATTTGAAAAGTAATACTGTGCTGTCTGTATTGCGGTAAAGCTGAGCTCTGGTTGGATCACACCAGTATACACCAACAGTGTTTACAAACAAGCCCACTTTTCCTACAACAGGTGTGGGCACTGCACATGCTCAAAACCCAAATTCGGGTGGAGTGAAGCGTTTGCGCAGTACCAACAACAGCGCCACCGCAGGAGCGTGACGTCAGTAAGTTGAGTTGGTCTATAGCACAAAAAATTGTCAGGTTTTATTGAACTATCGAAACCATATACACAAGAAACGTGTAGGGAACCCGTGGCAGCAGCAGCAAAAGTGCGCCCATTCACAGCAAGTCCTGCATATCAGGACAGCCTCGTGTCGCACTTTCTGCCACAACGTGGAAAAGCCAAATACAAGAGTCGACGAATCGGTTTCATTGCAGCCTGCTCGGAATGTCTTAAATATTATGTCGGCACATTTCTCTTTGCCTCAAGCTTCCGTGGCATCAATGACGCTAAGTTGAACATCTGTGACGGCACCGCGACACTGTATTTAGTAGTCTTCCAATAATTATGAAGTGTTGGATGCAGCAGAGAAACATGAGGTTACATGGAAAACAAAGAGATGCATACACTGATGTCTTTGTAGGATAAACCGTGTACAGTATCCAATAAATAGGCCCTCCGAGACATACAAGTCAGTTTCAAATTCCTAAGCTGCACTTTTGGCATAGACTCCCTTGCCGCACATCCACGGCTGGTCCACCCATGTATCCAAGACTACCAGGTGCCCAGACTAACCGGTTGCGAGTGCACCTCTTGGTGCAGTATGTGCCGCAAACGGTGGTCAAGCCACGCCTCCTTCAACTGGTTAAAGAAAAAAAAGCCATTTGAGTCTCCGACAGCAGCTCTGCAAGATGTGATGTGTTACACGAGTTACTGAGGGATCAAATAAAGTACAGGCTTATGTACAGAACGGAGGTAGTAGGTAGCACTTTGTTCTCTCCTGCAGTAAAAAAAAAAAAAAAAAAAAAAAAGCAACAATGATGACAAATCTGCAGACCATAAATACAACCTGCTGCCTACCTTCATTGCCTCCGTACAGCCCACAACTGTTGCATCGATTTCTCCCCTACTCTCAGCACGAGGGGAACAAACAAATAAAATGCACCTCATTTGCTCCCTGGAAATTTTGCGAACGTTGTCTTTTCTTTGGTGCCCGAGGTAGCCCGGTGCCTCGTGCGAGACTGTCGTTTCGACGTCGCCACATTTCTCGCCCTCCGCAGCTCCGATCCCACACTCGTCAGCTCTAAGCAGGCAAATTCCGACTTCCCAGTTTGCTCCGCCGCTACTATCTCCCATCCCCCGGCACAAAGGAAACTTCTCTCCACACACTCAAATAAAAAAAAAAAGAAATGAACCGACATTGAAAAGCAACGAGAAGAAAAAGTGATGCGGGGTCAAGAGGTTCGCACATCCCAGGCAGAGCTCTCGTCGCCGTCCCTCTTCTACCTGTTGTTGCCCGTCCTGACGCCACTTAGCCGACGACGACGACAAACGCTGCACCGTTTGGTTTCCCGTCCAGAGTTTGCCAAAATGATTCTCTCCGTTCCAAGCGGCGTCGCAAAACGGTAGGCGCAACAACTGCCTTGACGGCCGACGGCCTTCGCAGGCCAATGAATGCAAAAGCGGCGGCGCGCCGAATCAGGACGGGGCTTCCTCGGTTGTCCGACGAGGAAAACGTGAAGACTGTAATATATATATTTCTTCTTTTTTTAGGAGGAGGAATATGGGAGGTGGTGGAACGGGAAAGCATTCTCGTTAGGAAGCGGCACTGTCCTCGCTGTTGACCACGAGCATACCGACCGCGCCGTCACTCTCCCGCCCGGGAGGTCGGGTGGGCGCGCCGCCGGTTGCTGACGTGGTTGAGGTGGTGGTGTCGAGACCGGCGCTTGCCAGTCTCTCGATGTCGTCCAGGCTCAGGCTGGCGGCCGCTCGGGAAAAGTCCTGCGGGTGCAAAGAGCAGACTTATGGCTGGTTCGTACATTTGCCACTGCTTAGAACCAGGTGCCTTGAAGGGACACTGACTGGGTATTTATGCTCGCCAAGGTTTTTATTTGATCATGACCGACAAGAGCTTAACCACCAAGAACACAATTTGCGGCTCGAAATTCGTATTCTTTCTGCCCGAAAACCACCAGTTGAGAATTGGCCGGCTTCAGGCGCGCTCACTCTTTCCCACGGTCACTTGCTGTTCAAACCGACGCGCACCAAATATATTCGAAATCCTGAATCATCAAGGCACACATTCAATGTTAAAAATAGAAAAGAATATGAACCCCATTTTTTGTGGCTTTCAAGAAGTTGCCTATATGTTGGTCGAAAAAAATTGTTGGAGAGATCACAAAAAGTAGATGTACAGTCACTGACCGTTTTTTCGGACGGCGATAATTCTGACCTCGTTGCGAATCGTTGCGAGCGTTCAGCGGGAAACACCACTGAGAAGCGGCCATTTTGGATTCTGTGTTTGCTACACATGGATTGGCTTGCCTTGGCAGCACTACTTGAATACTGCAAGGTCCTACTGCTAGGTGACGCCGTACGACTTTTTTTTCTTCTCCACCTGCGTGTCATTATCATCATCATTGTTGTTGTTTTCCATTTTGCTTTGTTGATTCGCCATTGCAGTCGTGGACTTGCGCCTCTCATCTCGATCTTGTCTCAAAGAATCGTGTTTTTGGACTATGCTGGCTTGGACGTCATTGCCCAATCTGTTTTTCCGCCGCCGCGATGTGTCGCTAAGAAGTGCACAAAGTACTCAAATACATAGCGCTAGAAAAGAAGGCAGTGATTCTCAGCTAACAGAAAGTTGCCGAATGTAAATGGAGGCATCACCTAAAACAAGGTGTGCAGGCGTAACCTGAAGCAAGGCACTATTTACTACTTTTTGAGCCTGCTTAGATGTAATAAAGGCAAGTTATTTAATATGCTTATTTTCCGACTGCTCTATTATACGGACGTTTTTTCGGTCCCTGCGAAGACCGAAAAATCGGTCGGCGACTGTACACGCTCAATAAGGCCCCGTACCGCAGGCTGGACAACGCGTTGGCGGCGCTCGACAGACTAACATTGCAACGGACGTAGGACAGCTACTTTGGAACTGTGGTTCGTGGTACTGGTCAATCGATCTTCAAGCACTGAACAGCGAGGGGAAGGGATATAAGTGCTGAACAATCACGCGACAAGCGGTTCAAGCAATGTCTTTGTTGTCGTCGTCTACTTCACATGCCCAAAAAGCGGAGGAACGGAAAAAAAGCTGGGTAAAAAGCGATAGCCATGTGACATTTGGCAACTCTCGCCTCCGTGCAGGCGTGCTTGTTTCGGTTTCAAGCAGTTGCAGTTTTTGACTTCACTAAAAATATATGCGACTCTGTAACGAAATATTGATTGGGTAGTCTTCTAACACCATACTAAATCGCCTGGAAAGAAATAAAAAAATTTAGGGGGGGTTGTCAGCGGCTTTTAAAAATGAAACGGTGGCGCTATCTATCGGCTGACTGTGGAGCACTTGCAGTTTCCGTATACTCCCTTCTTTTTGCACACATTTTTTCTTTTTTTTTTGCCTCAAAATTTTTTTTACAAGGTTTGATGACAACTTTTTTTTAGATGGTGCGTACATTTAATCTTACAAATCCTTGGCTCTAATGCTACAGGAGACTGCCCTTTGGGGTAACCTCGGCCCATGAAGTTTTGCAGAGAAAGACGACAGATTTTGGACAGACTTCAAAGTATCCAGAACTTGATGAACGACGTCTTGGTTTACGGAGCCATGCAAGTAGAACACAACAATGGACTGAGCAGCCCTGCAGCGACTCGCCCAGTCCGGTGTGACGCTCAACCCCAAGTGTCAACTTGGCGTCGCTGAGGTGTCGTTTCTAGGAGTGATCCTCGACAAGGATGGCATCCGTGCAGATCCGAAGAAGGTCACGGCAATCCAGCTTGTGCCTGCCCCTACGGATGTATCTGGACTCAGACGGGTTTTGGGTATGGTGAATCATGTTGCACGTTTTCTGCCCACCCTGTCACAAGTGACAGCACCACTTTGTGAACTACTTCTGAAGAACGACGAATGAACTTGGGGATTGGAGCAACGAGCCCTTGACAAGGTCAAGCAAATGGTCATGTTGAAGAGATGCCTTGCAAAGTACAACAGTTCTGCTCATACCATCGTCTCAGCCAACTCCTCGTCCCATGGTTAAAGGGACCATGAAATGACTTTTTTACTTTTTCCAGATAACTTTTACATTAAACCGTCAATGTTCACTGAATGCCGAACAGGCATCCGTTTTCGTCTCGGTTTATTAACTTCTACACAAAAAATTAACGAAATATTGACTTTTTCTTGACCGCAAAAGAAGCCGTGACGTACGCTGCTTCCGGAACCGGAAGTTCTCTCGGCGGTAGGAGATGGGAGCGTTAGCGGCGACGAGTTGGGGTGCGCCGGTAGGTTTTACTGCGCCGATGTCACCGACGTATTTTCTGAATCGGCGCCTCTCATCGCCGCATCGCAGCTGAGCGAAATTCAATGAGATATGTTGCGCTACAGCGACAGCATGGGACTAGTCCCATACACCGGTATGCCTGTTGGGAAGTGCAGCGAGTCTTCCGGTGAAGACTTCAGAAGTCAACCCAACTGTCATTGTTGGTAAAAGGCGGCCAGTGTCAGTCGTTTGCAAAGCGGCGTAGATGGAAACAAATTGCCGCGGCATTTTTCGCGGTCTCGGAGATGCAGGAGCGAGCCGACGTTAAAAAAGATACGTTTGAACTACGAGTGTCAGCAAGAGCCACGTAAATACCTGTTCACACTCGGATCGGACGCGCGCGTTTGATGGAAGTGCTGTATTCGCGCTGTTGGTAAGCGCTTCGGGACCGATCTTTTACGATTGCAACTCGATACTGACGCGACACTCGGCAAAGAAAGGTTGGACCGGTATTGCACGTATACCTCCCACGAACTGTTACAGCTCGACAGTGACGTGCAGTCTGTCAGAGTAAAAATGGCATACCAATAACAAAGAGTACATACCGTGTTACGAAGGTAATCCATACAGCGTTTATTTCAGCTCTATATCACACAAAACAAGAAGAGAGAATCGACGAGGGTCTCTTTTCGACGAGTGTTCGTCAACACTGCCTCGGAAAACAAGGGGAAGAGATTGACCTCACCTCTTAACCTAAAATTGAGGTCAGCGATCAAACTATAATACGGGAAGGGTCCACAAGGGTAGCACGGGCATATTCCATTCAGCACGCCAGCCGGTCGTAGGCAGGCAGACGGTCTTGCGACGAAGCAACGCTGCGCCGAGTCGGAGTGCCTGCTAGGCTTATATTCTGAGAGCTTCGTCGGAGCGGGATTCGCGGCTGTTGTCGCTCTTCTCGGGTGTTTGTGGATCCAGCGTTCTTGTTCGTCGTGGTCTGTTTTAAGTACATTTTTTTTTCTTGCTGCTTGAAGTCGGCATGCGCGAGATGAACACATCGAAAAATAAACGTTCAGTCAGTCAGAGTTTTGAGAGGAAGGAAGCCAAAGGAAATAACCGTTCTAAGTCGGCCCTGCCCTACTGCGCACGTGCAGTAGTTGCTTCGTTTACCACACGATAGATGGCGCTTGGCTCTCAGCATTATCAAATTTGGCAATTTTCTCCACACATCTCTAATTATGCTACAAAATGTGGATCTGAATATTATTTAACAAAACTTTTAGGAAACATTCGCCGGCTATTTATTGTTTACGATTGCGGTGCTGGTGAGGTAGGCTCTTACCCAATAGGCGACCTGGATTTGGCTGACGTGCTCCATTTCCGCGCATGCATCGTAGTGAACAGGCGAAGGAAGGAAGGCGCAAAAGAGTCCAGTTTTCTTTTAAAAGTTCTATAGCAAATAATTTTTTTTGGCTCCCTAGTTTTGTGTTTTTGTGTTTCTTTTCACACCTTTTACGACGTGCGGTGGATGAAATTCGATTTTAAAATCATTTCATGGTCCCTTTAAGGGAGCGGTGCTCCTTCAAGAACGACGAGATGGTGGACTCCACGCAGTTGCGTTTGCTTTTCGATCCCTTACTCCAACAGAGCAGCACTACGTGCAGATTGAAAAGGAAGCGCTTGCACTTACTGGGGCAGCTGAGAGATTTGAAGAGTATCTCTGAGGACTGAAGTTTGTTCTACAGACAGACCATAAGCCCCTGGTCCCACTAGTGGGCCAGCATAACCTGGAAAAGCTGCTCCCACGGGTGCAACGGTTTCGAATGAGCCTGATGCGATATTCATACAAAATCGAATACACCCCAGGAAAGAACATGGCCACAGCTGACACGCCGTCGAGAGCGCCCTGCAAAGACGTGTCATCTGAGGGCATGCACACCCCTGTCGAGGTTTTGTCACTTGTTTTGGGGGCAATCAGCACATTGCCTGCGTTGTAAGATCTTCAAAGGATCCGGAAGCTTCAGAAGGATGACCAAGACTGTGCAAGCTTTGCTCAAGTACTGTAAGGAGGGCTGGCCATTGAAAAACAAACTTCCATGGAGCCTGAAGCCGTTCTTTGGAGAGCAGGGCGACATAACAGTGTGCCAGGGCCTTACTGCTAAAAGGACCCCGGCTTATCACTCCCAAGTGTCTTCGAGCAGAGATGCTCACGCAAATCCACGAGGGAAATCAAGGGATTGTGCGCTGTCAAGCATACGCAAGGGAGTTTCTTTTGTGCAGGGTGTCGAACTGGAACCGAACCGAACCGAAAACTGGAACCGAACCGGTATTTTTTCCGGAACTGAACCCGAACCCGAACAGTTATATTGTTATCGCGATGAACCCGAACCGGAACTGAACCGGAAAAAAAATAACGGTTACCGGCTCATGTCAAAACGGTTCGGCCACGCGCTGTTGACAATGAATGTGCTATCAATGCCATTTGTTTTTTAAGTGCCGTCAACTGACACACACCTCGCTTACATATTTTTCTTCTCCAATCAGTCTTAGGAATATAAACGCTGCATCCATGAATCTTGACAAACGCTGCATCCATGAATCTTCTTCTTTAAGGGTCTAATTTGAGTTACCGAAGGCTAGTTCAAATAAAGAAAGCTGTATTTTCTCCCCACTGTTCCTTTAACTGCTTACACGCCGAGGTGGCGGGATAGTTAGCGAGTTCTACTTGTAAGTGGGTTTGTAAGGAGGTCGTGGATTTTACAGCTACTGCGTCGGACCCAATGAGATGAAGTCCGAATGCGTAAACGTCGGTGAGGTAACCTTTGAGTGCACATAAAGAAACCATTCCTGGTAGAAATCCCTGAGTCTTACACTACGATGTATCCCGTTTCGTATGTGCTGATTTCAGATGTTTTATTTGTAATTTATTTTGATGCAATTTGTCATTTATAATTTCCGAACCGGTTCAGCGCCCCGAACCGGTTCGCGGATCGAATTAATCGAACCGGAACTGAACCGGAACAAAATAAATTTACCTGAACCTGAACCGTAACCGAACCCGTATTTTTTTCGGTTCGACACACTGCTTTTGTGGCCGAGAATTAGCAGTGCCCTATTAGACATCGTAAGCAAGTGCGCAGAGTGTGCGATGTACAAGAGTCAACTCGAGAACCGATGTTGCTGCCTCAGACGCAAAAATTGCCCTGGCAGAAAGTTGCCGCTGACTTGTCCCAGATCGATGGTGTGAACTATCTTCTAGTTGATTATCGTTCCAGGTATCCTGAAGTCAACATTCTTCAGTCCTCCACTTCAGCAAAGGCTGTTATTGAGCGAATTAAGAGTATCTTCGCCCGACATGGGATACAAGGGGTCCTGATTACGGACAATGGTCCGCAGTTTTCCGCGGCAGAGTTCAAGAACCTCGCCCAGCATTACCGGTTTTAACACATCACAAGAAGCCCGAAGTACCCCCAAGCCAATGGGGGAGTAGAGCAAACGGTGAAGACAATCAAGAGCTTTGGGAAGAAGAGTGGAGATGCTTACCTGGCGCTGCTTAACTACCGCAACACGCCAGGCCTTACAAGACTCAGTCCCGCCCCACTGCTCATGGGAAGAACACTCTGCAACAGAATTCTCATGTATCCTGATCAACTGAAGCCCCGAACCTCCAACCAGTTAGAATGGAAAAGGAAGGATCAAAGACAGAGACAAAGGCAGAAGCAGAATTATGACAGGCGCCACAGAGCAAGACCACTGGCACCACCTAAAAAGGACAGTCCGGTTCAGCATCCCGACCTTGCATGTGGCTATGGGCCATGCTCAAACACCCAGATCCTTGTACGTCGACACCAGTTCTGGAACCCTGAGAAGAAACTGCAGCCAGGCGATTCCCCTGCCGCAGGACTTGCCCCAGGAGGCCTCTAGTGAAACGTCACAGCCGGAAAAAGAACCTGCCTACAAGCCGCTCGTGCAGTGGCAACCAGAACACAGTGAGATCTCCTGTCGACTCCAACATGCTATGCAGTCGGGTCGAATTGTGAGACTGCCTAAAACACTGAGATTTGATGACTGAACGTTGAGTTGATTAGCTCAGTTGTGCATTAAGGCCAGAGAACTTAAAAGGGGGGAAAATGTAGTGTTACTGAACCATTATTGGTTTTAAGAGGTTCAGCGTACTTCCGTCAGTGGGCGCGGCGGCACCCTTGTTCCGAGCGCTGCGATTGTACCGTTCGCGCTGGAGAATAAAGCGTCTAGGGAGTGCTGTCTGAGACGCGGCGAAGTACGGCCGGTCGTACCCTCTATTCTACAAAAAGAAAGCAAAAGTTTCCCCTCAGGTGGTGCCAGGGGGGCAGAATACATGAGTTAACCAAGAAGTTGTGCAGATTACTACACTACTTCATAGTATAGTGACAAATACAAAAGATTACCTTCTAAAGTGAAGCCCTGGACAAGTGCTGTAATACCATACTAATAGTCTAGAACAGGGGTTTCCAAACCAAGGCCTGCACGTTTCGACAGGCGCACAATCTGTGCTTACCAGGCTTTGTCAGCATGGTCAAGTTTGTATAATTTTAAACTTATACCCTAACCTGAATTTCTGTCTTTAAATGGTTATCTAGGCTTACCTATTTAGTTTTAACTCGTTTACACAGTCCTCGGCCAATTTTTCGGACACCGAAAATTCAAACTAGCTAGTTATTCTTAACATTGACGAGCAACCGTGACTCATTTCATTGAAATGGTATATATTAAAAATTTTTGCATTCCGAAAGTTTGACTTTTCGGGCTAAACTACAGTGGAACCCACTTATAACAATGCCACATATAACGATGTATCGCTTATAACAACCAGTTTCTGGAGTTTCTAAACTGATAATTATCAGTTTCTAGTCCAGATACAACGATAATCGGTTATAACGACTGAAATTTCAGGCTCTCTCGTCATCGTTATAAGTGGGTTGCACTCTAGTCACGAGTGGCAGCCATAGAGAGGCTGCCATCTTGGATTTTTTGCTGGCTTGACCGTGGGCTTGACTTGAAGGCTGAAATGGATTGGATAGGTTTGACAGCACTATTTTAGCGCTACTAAACCAGCCGCTAGGCGTGCTACGCCATGCAATTCGTTTTTGCTACGCATCATCATCATGATCGTCTAGGTTTCTTTGTTTGATTGATTTTCTATCTCCAACCAACTTTTTGTTCTGTTTTCACGCCAGTCTCCATCCATCAAGTGTGAAGAGCACTGTCGATTAAAGGTCTGCACGGGCTGATATTTAGGGGCCCTGCCCACGGTCTCTTCGGCCCGGCCGCGGCCCACTATTTATTTTCGACAGCCAACCCGGCCCGGCCCGATGCTGACTTTCAGGGGCCCGCTGAGGCTCGCTCTATTTTCGCCCAGTATGAATAGCTCACAAATTGTGCGGCATGGCAGCTGGCTTGCCACCGCTCCACGACTATGGTACCCTATGGTCAATGCAGTAATTGTAATTTTTTTTTTCTTTTTTTGCTGCTATAATTAGTCAGATTAATCTGCGGGCCTATGCAGCTTGTTAAGAAAAATCACCAGATAGTCCTTTTTGCGACCAAACCCGCGCAACGAAAAGGTTTAAAAACTAAAAGGGCAAGCAGCAGCAAACAAAACCATGTGTCCAAGTTGAAAAGGAAGAGAAACATTGCGACGGGTTCAGACAAAACACAAAAAATGGCCTAACTGCCCACTCCAGTTGCATGCAACCGAAAAAAAAAAAAATACCCCCGTTTTTTTGCGGTGGTTTGCGAGAAATGGTTTAGGAAAAGCACCCCTCGGGGGAACCCCTTCACCCATATTATGGATACACGCACTCATACCCACAGATGGTCTACGCCTGCGAGGGTGCACATTGTGTAGGCGGGTATGTGTGCGTGTTGATGGGAAGAAGCGGCTGTACGGCGGCGCCGCCGCTGGCGACGAAAATTAACGCCGCACCGCTAGTTCTCTGGAAGAGCATTCGCTGAACAAACACAGAACCATACAAAAACATATAAAAGCACACACATGCTTTCAGCATTTGGGTCTCCCCCATATAGTCCTTCTCTAAAAAAAAAAACCCCAAAAAACATAAAAAAAAAAAAAAATATTGCCGGCTTGGTTTGCTTTGTTGACTTGAATGCAAGGCTCATGCCTGGCCCGAGCCCTTGATGAATGTAGCCGTGAAGCTTGAGCCCATCTCGTGTGCCGGGCTGGCCCGTGGCTTGCGGGCTGGCCCGCACCAGTGCAGACCTCTACTGTTGACAGCTTCTAAATTTTGCACCTAAATAAATGTCTCACAGTTTCAGCGTTTTGCCCAGCGTTGATACATGCTATGGATTTCATGGCCTCTCCTGCACCTCTGCTGGGTGAAGACACGACGCTGACGCGAATATGATCGCCTGCAAGCGTAATGTGACACAGGTGCCCTCAGCGACTTTTTTAAGCCCACTTAGGCTTAATAAAGTCAAAGTTTTGTAATCTGCTGATTTTTCCGACTGCTTTATTATTCAAACGCTTTTTCAGCCCCAAACGAAGTCCAAAAAAATCAGTCGGCGACTGTAGTTACTTATTAATTTTCCAACCCTTGAGACTGCGACAAATCCTCAATCCGGTCCCTGAGCCAAAAAGCTTGGAGATCCCTAGTCTAGAAGACAACTTTTCAATTGTAAGAGTAAACAAGAAAAAAAACACAAATGAATGTCTCGACAATTTGTATTGTGGTCTGTATACATGGCTTGCACTGACGTCACATTGCATACTTTTGGCCACTACGAAACAGAAAGAAGCTGCTTTTGTGGAAATTTTCAGTGATGGGTTAATCTTCCATAATCTTCTGGAAGAATAGCGACATCTGGGCCAATCTGGAAGACGCGAAAGAGGGTCCTGGTAAGAGGGCAGCTCATTCTTACCGTCTTTCTCTGGTGGCCATGGGAGAGCACTTTGGGTGACGTCATGTGCAAGTCATGTATAAGAGAGAGACACCTTGTATTGTATGAGCCACACTACAAGGTGAACAAAAGGACATTCCAAACAGTCAATGTTTACGTTAGTTTTCGCCACCCCCACCTCATGTGTTTACATGAGCAGTCAAAAAGATGAGGCACAAAGGAACATTAAAACGAGACAAGACGCATCACTTCCGACCATTCTGTAGTCACGCACATCAGCTTACCCGGATACCATTCATCACTACACAAAGCACTTTGAAGGCCTTTTTGCACTTCGAATGTCCAAGACAGTTACCCAGTTCATAGAAAAGGTGTTCCACTTCATTGTGGCACCACAGTCGCCGATGCTCGGCCTCGAGCACGTGCATTGTTGCCTTCCGCCACATTTTGGTCGCATGGGCGTGCTCAAGGCTCGTGCAACGTCGTCAAAAGTAGGAAGCCTCCACCGGAGGCAAAACAACCGAAGCCCCCCCCCTGTGGTTCTAGGCCCGTTGGTGACTACAGTCTCAATGTCAACCAGGCAGCTCGCCAACCTCGGCTGAAAACACAGAAATACCCTCAACTTGAGAACAGCCTACTCGCCTTCTTGTATTCTTCTAACACTTTCTCTGCGTCCTCTGGGGAGAACTGGGAGAGCAGGAACTTCCGCATCTGGTCCCAGGCGAGGGCGGCGTCCTCGGCCGTCTTTAGAACAAACAGGTGCAGCCGGTTGCCTTCCTCAATGTTGTAGTCTTCGAGGGAGAGGCCATCTGCAGGGAGAACGGGCACAGGCAGACGGCAGTGAGAAAAAACTATGAGATTACCGGTACCTGAGGGCCCGTGGGGATAACAAATTTACTCAAATGACTGCCACCCCACTTACTTACAGAGCCTAGCCATCTGCTTTCCCGGAAGGAATGTACAGCCATTACACATGACGCATGCTCAATTCTTCTTGTGCTAAGAGGAAGGCTTTGACCGATTTGACCCTTTCACCATCAAGCCTTTCGTTAATGCCAATGCAAGGGGAGTTGCAGCGAATCAATGGTCTACATCCCGGCCCACGTAGAGCACATGCTTGACGTTTTTACAACTGCCTTGGTAGTCGTAATTCTGGACTGCACCTAGAAGACAAGGCCAGTGCATGATCTGGCGTGCATGACATAACGCATCTGCTTCGAGTGACAAACACCTTGAAGCAAACGAAATCGCCGCAAAGAGGCAGACACGTCCGACTTGGCGCCTTCCCGTGCTAGCGACGCGCTCGTTGCGAGACTGTGCAGGATGAGCTGGCAGCAACAGTGACGCAGGGTGGGCAATGCCACGTGGATCCACCAACGAGGATGTTTGGGGGAGGAACTTTTTTTCACCACCTTAGTCCATTCGCTGCTAAGCTAACGAGACAGTGGAAGCTACATGCCTTTTGGACGAGTCGTACGACAACCTTCCGTCACGTGGTGACGCACCCGCTCATACCCATGCACAGAGGGCGAGGTCAGCCAATCGTGTGCAGGTGGTCGGTCAGTCGGTCTGACGGGCGTGCGGCTTCCACCACCTAGTCGACTTAGAAGTGGGCAAAGTATAGTGGACACGTAAACAGATACTTTGGGGAGGGCATGCCAAGTTTTAGCTCGAACAGACTCAAAGAGGTGTGTGTAAAAACACCAACCTTGGACAGCGCCAGTGTTGTCACCGCGAAAGCGCATGCCTTGAAGCCTGCTAGACATCGGGAGTAAGCCCATTGAAGCGCGTGTAAATACACAGAGAATATGCTCTGTGAGGGCTGGGCATTAATGAAATAGTACAATTTTATATCAATGCCAATGAAGGCATAACTCTTTCAGGAGACAATAATCATGTGTGCATGGGTAGGGTTAGAAAAGACAATCATGCCCAGGAGTGTGAGTGAAAGGTTTTGGAATGTGCTTTTCATACGCGAGTATGCAAGCAAATAACATATCTCGCAAAGATCCTCGTTTTAGTCTTTCTTTTTGACAATCCTGCACTCAATGTGTGGAATGTGCTATAGGAATAGTATTTTGACATCCCACATCTTTTTTCTTCAGTGTCATAAAAACAGCACGCTGCATGTTTTGGAGAACACTCTGGTACAAAACTGACACTAATTCTGAAAATACCTCACTTAGAATGAACTCTGCCAGCTGATGGTGAGCATCCACAGATCTTTTGTAATGTGCATTCCATACCATTAAGGTTACCAGTCTTAGCAGTGTATAAATGTGAGCTTGTCCTGAGCATGTGAAATGAACAATGCACTCAAATATGGCGTCCAGTGAATGCCCCCGCTGGTGAGCCAGCGAACAGTTCATAGCTTAAAATATTAGTTGGATAATGCAGGAAGAGAGAAAAAGCATTCAATAGTGGAGTGCACAACACTACTAGCTGGAATGCTCGTTCAGTGATTTCTTGCACTTTTTCCAGACAGGTCGAGAAAATAAGAACTTGGCATGTAAGAAAGCTGAAAAACCCCAGTGACAAGGGAACAAAACTGTTAGTGTAGTAAAATGTGCTGCATAAACTAAGGCAGCAGAATTTGGTAGCTCACAGAAATAACTTGAGAAAGGCTTAAAGATGACACCAGTACTGACCTAGGGCCTTAATCTACATGGCAAGACCAAAAGACCAAGACATTGCCGCCTGCTGTGGTTGGCCAGCTCTGCACTGCTGACGAATGGACCTATTGCTAAATTACCCAAGCATCAAGGAGAATGCTGGAAATGAAGGTACACGTGCAACATGTGCTCGCCTTCCCAGTACAAAAGATTTGAAGTAAATAACCTAAATAAGGCGTTGACAACGCACGTGCAAGATGCCATTTGTTTTAGGCTTTTGCTTTAAAACAGTTACTTATGCAGACGCCAGCGGGTGCGGCGCGTGTGACTAGACTCGCAACATGCTCCTTGGTGCTTAAGTAATTTAGCAAAAGGTCTATTGCAGCAGGCGGCGATGTCCTGGTCCCGCTCGGTCTCGCCATGTAGATTAGGGCCCCTGGTCTCAGCAATCTGGGATGAAATGAAATGTGAGCACCCACAACAAGCACAGAGCGATGGCCCATGGCTTAAGCAAGATTTGAATGCTGGCTCACAAGGTGTCTTACAGCCTACCCTCACTAGTTCAACCAACGTCGATATTTGTTCGGCGACAAAACAAAACTAGCTCTTTGGTAACCCGGGCAGTTTTCAGCAGTACCATTTGTTCATAAACATATTCCTTTGTGGAGAATCGGTGATGTTCAAGCATAAGAAAGGGCTGCCAGCAAGGCATATTTTGCATGCCCCTCAGCAGTTTGGCATTAGTTTCTCTAGAGTCAATGAAAGGCTAAGAATGCAGTGGCAAATTCCCCTCAAAGGGATTCATGTCACTTTGCCAGTTAATTGCTCCCACTCTTTTCCTCCGTCACCGATGTCACAGCTTTACAAACTTTTTCTTTTAACAGTGCAGCATGCGAAGCTGGGGACACAGAGATACTGACGTCTCGCAGCGACTTTTCTGCACTTGACCTACAAAGGGTTATGTCGCATATCTGCTTTTGTCCGCAATAGTTTCCATGTGACGTGTGATTCCAATGGCGGTGTTGCTGTTGAAGTGTTCACAGTGCCCACTGAAGTGTTCACAGTACCCAGGCTCTGCGACCGTTAAGACAGTGGTCAACACCAACACGGTTCGTCAGCACCGCTAGCTTCCCTTCGTTCGCTTACCGCTCGCCCTCAACACAAAGTATGTCACAAAATTGTGACGGTATGGTGACCTTTCATGACACATTACACAGCATGAGATGTTTGACTGATGCCACTGCCGTGCTGCCTCACTTGGCTCCGTCCGCTTCTCTGCTGGTTTTAATAAACGACGTAGGGCTATTGAAATGGTACCTTCAAGGCAGTACTTACTTATTTGTGAAACGTAGTGCTCTTGCCAAATTTCATTGTTATGCTCAGTCACACAGTAAGTCAAGTAAACAACAGTCGTTTCATTTTACCACTGTCGTATAGAAAAGAGCCGTCGAACTAAGTGACCATCGTGTTTTGCCGTCACCCTCAACGTGAGGTTGAAAATTTTTCAGCCCTCTGATTTGTACTGTGCGAAGTAGCGCAGATCGCCGCGTCGCAACGATATCGTCCCGCTCGATCAGCAGCGAGTTTTGCTCCCTCCATCCGTGCCTGAAACTGGTGGCGTCAATGACGACGCACTATTTTCTAGACAGTGGAAGTGCAGATGGACTCGAACAGGGCACACAATGCCTGTGGGTAAAGCATTCTCTGCGTTCTTAACCTATAACTGACCCTAGTGGGGGCCACGGCGTAAGATATATACAGGTGTGGGCACCGCATGCGTAGCAGCTGCCAGAAAAAATCCTCTCCTCGCCTTGGTTGTAGGCAGCACCACCAGAAGACTCTTCTATAAGTCGTAGCTTGTCGCGGGCCCAATTTCCCGTGCTTCTCTATGGGAGACAAGTTTGTTTTTCAGGTCCTTTTCTTGGTGTGCCGCGTCACGCAGAGCTTGGCACTTGAGCTATACGCTTCGTGCGGGAACTATAGAGGGCGCTTTGAAAAACGCGCATAGCGCCGCTAGCGGAGGAGCCAGCGTTCGACAGTGAGGCGCGCTCAGCAGCCTGCGGCGCCTTTTCGCATGCGAAGCTGTGGCGGCGGAAGCGCGCACGGACGGAACTTTTGCTTTTTGAGCCGATAAGTTGAGGGTGACGTTGCACGAGTGCTGGGGCAGATTTAAGAAGGGCATTTAGCTGTTTTCCGCTTCTTACATATTGAGTTTCAGTCGTCAATAGGGATAATTTCTCTAGTTGCGGTCGAAAAAGGGGTTTGGGCAATTTTCCGAAAACAAGATGGCCACCACCATAATTGCTCTCGGTGGAAAATTTGTTTCGCTCATCGCTGCAAAGTTGGTGGGACAATGATATTTGGAGGTGAGCGAGATGTTCACTAAATTTGTGCACTAAGTGGGCCAAGTTTTATTAAGACAGCAAGTGTGAAAGTTATGGTTCGAACAAATAAAGTAATAAAGCTGTCAGGAATATCCCATATTGGACCCAAAATGTTGTGTTATAACCGGGCTGTGCAAAATGCAGATTTAGACACGCAGGTTCTTGGACATAACCGAACTTGACACAACAGTTATAATAGCAAAAATAGGTGGCATAGGGAAACCAGGTGGAAATTTGGTTTGGGCGGCGTAACTAAATGGGAAACGGTTTTGGCCGTGAAAGAACTGTCAAGAGAATACCACTCGTCGTAGGAGATGGAGACTTTACAGGTAGGAAGGGTCTAGTGCACTGTACTTCCAATTGAAACAACTTTATGGAAGGTAACTTCAAAACCGAGAAAACCAAGCTGCCGGCCAACACACGGTTTGGCCGTCAAAGGCTTTTGCGGTCAGCTGTTGTGTAGTAATCTGGTTGTGCGAGGTGCTGATTTTCGGCACACAGGTACTTGGACAACCGTAACTTGACAAAACACTTATTATACCTAAAAGAGGTGGCATAGTTTAACCAGGTGGAAATATTTTTGGGCAGCGTAACTAAATGGGAACCGTTTTTAAACGTCATAGACTGTCAAGAGAATACCACTCATCATGGTCGGGAGGTGCACACTTTACAGTTAGGAAGGGACCAGTGGACGGTACTTCCAGTTCGAATAACTTTGCGATAGGTGGCTCTAAAGCCGAGAAAAAAAATTGTTGTCTACAAGACTCGGGGTGTCAGCGTTTCCACATCCAAAAGGAGGCTGATCAAAAAGAAAGCACACCACATAAACTTCCATAGTCAAACATTGATTGTCCAGTGATTCCAAGTTTCATTGTAGTTTTCCTTAGATTCATATTTGTCACTTTTTGTACCGTCCGAATCTTTCTTCATGAAGTACAGACTGCGTCCCATACTGGTCCGGAAATATCATTGACACGTACGATGGGGACGAAACTTCTTTGGAGGGCATTCCTTCAACGAAATTCGCACTGCATACCCGCGAGTGTGGGATGGCATTTCAGTTCGAGCTGAGATATGTAGGCGTTACTGGTACGAAAACAAACGCAGAGTGCAAAGCGGCAGTGTAGAATGTCAGCAGTGCCGACACAGTGGCACATATGATCGGGAGACCAAATTTCTCGCGTCGTACGGCATGGGTCCATCGCGGTCGTTGTCCCACAAAACATCGTCGAGGTGAAAAACTGTGAAACTTCGTCCCCACGGGGTACGAAGCATAACTATTGGAGCACTTAACGACGCAGCAGTCCATGCTGTCAACCCAGCGCCACCGCAGCGCTCCGACTTCAATGCGTACCAAGGTACGCGACGTGGTTTCGTTTCGCTGGGGCTCTCACTGCCTACCTTCGGTAACGGCCGTGCGGCAATGCGCCGGTCGCGTCACACGGAGTGTATAGGTGTTGCTTAGACACAGCTTCGCTATCAAACCTATTTTCATACCGCAATGCCAGCAAGAACAGCAGGGGTGGGACAACTAGAACAGGTTCTGTGGTATTTTTTAGAGCAGAAAATTTGGTGCCTTGGAGCAGCTTAGGAGCAAAACGATCCGGATGTTTTAGCAGCTTAGAAGCAGAAAAATTCACATCTTAGAGCAACCCCAGGGAAAAGAAATATTTGGAGCAGAGTGCTAAGTAAAAACCGGAGGCATGCAGTTTAAGGAAACTTGTTTTAGCAAACGCAGTCTTACCGACCCCAGTTTATTGAATCGCCTCACAGAGAAGCTCAGTTTAGAGAAAATGGTGATGAGCCTTTTTTTAGCGAATTTGGCCATGGTTAACATTTTGGTAATGAGCTGCCGCAGCTAGCCTCAAACAAAACCGTAACTAAAAGTCGTAACCAAATTATTTTTTTTTTTTTTTTTTTTGCTAAATATAGTTGTTTTGCTTATTTCAGTAGGTTTTGAGGTATTTTGGTACAATTTGGCGCAATTTTGAACGATCCACTGTTTCTGGCGCAACTAGGCTCAGAATATTCCTTTCGTGTATCAAAATTTGCACAATTGGCGCAGCTATCCCACCCCTGGAACAGTTTTATGAGCACATTAAAGCAAAGAAACCTCCAGCACAATGTTTAGCCAGCGTCCAACAAGGCTGACGGGGATGCCGGCCTAGGCTACTTGGACGTGCGCCTGGTCGATTGCGTTGCAGCAGTCGTGCTCCGTGTCCTCACATGAAGATTATCTTACACCATGGTTGAGGCAAAGCCCTTAGAGGTACAGCTTAATTGATCATATAAATAAATCTAGTCTGGATCATCCATTCACACAATTTTGAGCAAACGAACAACTCATACTTAGAGGTTGTCTGCCAGCGCTTCCCAATACTTGTAAACAACGGTTACCAGTTCCAACTGGCACCAGCAGGCACGGCAAATCAAGCCTATGCACTCCATTTTATTTCCAATCCGACTGCACGAAATAGGAGGCAAGTGTTGTGTGTGGACTGAAAGACCATACAGTCCCTGGTATAGATCTATGGTTCAACGGTATGTTAGAGAAGGATGCTCACCAGACAGGGTCTTTCCTCTGAACACAAGGCGCTGCTGGTCCACCGGAATTTGCAATTCTTGGGCTACTAGCTGCTTGACGGCGCTTATGGAAGAACTGGCAGATACCTTGAAGTAAACAAACAAAACATTGAGGTCCCCGCAGTTCACCGTGTTTTATACGCTACGGAGGCTTTCTTCAGAAAGAATGAACGACGCTGCTATTCCTCTGTCTCGAGCTGCAGAAACGTGCTAAAGCACGGCGCCCACCCAGCCGATGACTCGATTGCATAATCAGTTCCCGTACGCGAACCAAGAGGTAAACCGACGCGCCTAAAAAGAATAAGAAAAAAAAAAAAAAAGCTATTGAGCTTTTTCGGCCTCCACGTTAATCAGAGTAACACCTACGCGGACCTACATCGGTCTAATATCTTCTTAATCGGTGGATTACTCGAAATCTAGAAAGAGAAGAAAAAGATGCGGCACTCGTTTATTGGGCTGCGTTCTTTCTTACCTCTATTGTGCATTCTTGGCCCTGGAGAATCTTTACGGATATAAACATATTGTCCTCGTCCAGATGTGTCCGTGACTTGCGAAGGCGTGCCTAGTGACGTATCATGACACTTCCGTGGTAATTAAAAACGCACACGCTAGTAATTTTACGTCGAATTTCAATGCGAACAGAGAAGCCACCGGAGACACTCAGCGTAGGCCTAATCCAGTGAACGCGGAGCAACACTTGAAACACGTCAGGACAGATGCTTGGTGATTGCGCGCTAGAGAAGAAACCGATCTGATTCACCAATATGTGTCATAAAACTTATTTATTACGAGTTTTTTCATGATACTATTTGTAAACTGTATTTGTTTTGCGGTATTGCAATAATATCTGTGATTCGTGTAGACATATTATATTATATGGAAGTAGGCGGATGTTTACGCCATCTATCTGTTGTGGTATTCAAGACTGTGGGTGTCCGACGAGGCCAGTGAATGAGGCGCAGCATAGATAAACGAGGTCGCGGTGCCAAAATTGTACGATCGCTTAATTACTTTACCCCAATTGATAGTGAGAAGATGAGAGTAGCCAATGACTAGCAAGGTATTGCATTATTGGTAATACCCAAAGAGAAGAGAAATCTTGATGCTGCGCTCAGTCGGTTAGGACCACACATTTAGTAGCTTTGACTTGTGTGACTTTTTGTCGTTCCGTCGAAACACGTTTTCTGGAAACACGTTTCGTGGTCAATTTTTTTTGTAGGGTTCGTCGACGCTTTACGTTTCGTAGAAGCTCGTTTCGTGGACACATGCCCCTGTGACGTTTCGTCAACAACTTTTTATTATTATTAATATTATTATTAAGCTGCTAAGTTGATTGCTTTACGCTTTCTGAACTGTTATTGGTATTGTTTTGTTGTTTTTTTCGTGCCAGGCGCACCAGCGCACGGGCCCTTGCCTCTCTGTCTTAATCTCGCAGGCCACCCGGGGTAACGTTTCAGCTGCAAATTATTATTATTATTATTCGAAAAAGCTAGCGCGCGGTACACTTGGGCCTCTTTACCAGGGTGGAGAATAAAACTAAGATTTTATTCATGATTGAAATCGTTATTTAAATAAAACCTTACCCACAAAAATATTTCCGAAAGCTTTTATTTTCAGTTTGTCTACCATTTAATTTTTTCTATGCGTTTTTGTTTCGCACTAAAACAAAACAAAAGAAAATCATTAAGCAAGTCAGATTTACATAAGGCTGAAACGAGCAAAAAACAGCGCTCTTCTGGGGGCGGGGGGGGGGGGGGGGGGGGGGGGGGGGGGGGGCGCCCATGACAAAATTCTGTATGAGAGGGAGTGGGGAGAGGAGGGTCCCAGCAGAAGGGAAGATTTCGGGGGGAGGGGGGGCCTTGCGTCCCCCCCCCCCCCCCCTCCTACCTGCCTGAATTGAGCTGTACTTGATTAATTTCTTCCGTATTATTATCAGTGATCGGACGGATTTATAAATCAATCTGTCATGTTTAGAATTACTTGTAATGATAAAGAGTCATTATTTCCTGCTACAGCGATTGAAATCAACCTAATTTTATTGAAATCAAATAAACTTTCTTTATAATGAGGATATACGCCAAAAACGAGGACAAAAAGACAAATAATGCACAGGACAAAAAAAAAAAAAAGAAAGAAAGAAAGCAGTCCCGTGTGCTACTGGTCTTTTTGGTCTCGTGTTTTGGCGTATATCCCCATTATGAATCAGAACCAACTAGCCCAACTCGCAGTTTTAAATCTCATTTGTTGAACGATGACGCGACACGAAGTCATGAGACGTCATTTTACCCGCTAAATTTAGCGGGAAAACTGAATTGGTGTTGAGGTCACGTGGCGTCAATCATCCAGCTAAATTTAGCGGGTAAGCTGTGGGAGGAGGGGAGGGTATGGAGGAGGAGGAGGGGAGGGTACGAAGGAGGAAGAGGTGAGGGTACGGAGGAGGAGGAGGGGAGGGTACGAAGGAGGAAGAGGGCACGGAAGAGGAGGGTGCAGAACCAGTATGGGAGGTGAGGGATCTATATTTGTAATATATATCTCTTTCTCAAATTGTTTAGCACGGTATATGGTAAAATCAAAATACCTCAAGAACTGCACTCTAATTTCGCATTACAGAGGTTTGTAGACGTCCTTCATTTTTTAGAGCACAGCTCTTAGGCGCCCGTTTCCGGCTTGAGCGGCGCCGTCGTCGCCGTCGGCATAACCGCGCGGTGCATTATGGGTAAATTTCCCCGCTGAATTTAGCGGAAAAATTTCCCCGCTAAATCTAGCGGAAAAATTTCCCCGCTAAATCTAGCGGAAAAAATTTACCCGCTAAATTTAGTGGAAAAATTTCCCCGCTAAATCTGGTGGAAAAATTTCCCCGCTAAATCTAGCGGAAAAAATTTCCCCGCTAAATTTAGTGGAAAAATTTCCCCGCTAAATCTAGCGGAAAAAATTTCCCCGCTAAATCTAGCGGAAAAATTTCCCCGCTAAATCTAGCGGAAAAATTTCCCCGCTAAATCTAGCGGGGAAATCTTGGTCACGTAACCGGGGGGGGGGGGAGTTACGTGACCTGGGGAGTCACGTGACCGCACTCCCTAGGTCACGTGACCCCCTCCGAGATCGGTCACGTGACCTCGGAGGGGGGCACGTGACTCTCCCCCACGTGACCCCATCAAGGTCACGTGCCCTCGGGGGGGTCACGTGACCCTTTCCCCTATGTCCCTATGTCACGTCCCCCCCCCCCCCCCCGAACACGTGGCCCTTAGTACCCTTTCCTCCTCCTCGTCAAGAGCTGCGCTCCAATTCGGCGTTACAGGGAGTTGTAAACGGCTTTCATTTTTTCTAATTTCGCATTATGGTACGTTTACACCTGAGAAGAAATCCGCTGCCGCGGGAGCGGATCCGATCCCGGCGGCGGCGGCGACGAGCGGATTGTGTTTACATTTCCTTCGAGCGGCTGCGGCAGCTATTCTCGTAACATCCCGTCAAATATGACGAGAAGGTGCGAGAGTTCCCTCCTCGGCTGTCTCTCCCGGGCTCTGCTACTCCCGGAAGTTGTGACGTAGGCAGCGTCGCTCAGTGCAAGAATGTCACTTCCGGTCAGCGAAACGCCTCGTTCGGTGGCAGAAATAGATCCCGGACCTAGACGGCTCGCCGCCGTGTTTTCCGCCCAGCGTTTCGCCCCAGCGGCAAAAGCTGGGCGGATTCGCTGGTGGATCCTCAAGTGTAAACGTGCCATTACAGAGGTTTGTAAACGTCCTTCATTTTTTTTTCTACCTTCAGTTGTAAAGGCTGGTTTCACACACACTTGGGTTTGCTTACGACCGGGTTCTTGTGATGGCAAGAGAATACACTCGCACGCTGACTCCGTCTACAAGGTGGCTCTGGAACTGTACTAGTACTTCACAAGATAGAAGGTTTGGCAGTATTTGCAAGGTCAAATGTGCCTAGCATCTATGAGGAACAGTGGTGTAAACGCTGCCAAAAGTTTTCAAGCAAATACACAAAAGAATAATGCGCGAAAGTCTAGGAAATATACAAAAAATCGCAAGTGTTCCGCGGCCACCCGATAGATGGCGCCAGTCTTCTCTCCCGTCGTCAGAGATCACTAGGGGTTTTAACGCACTCGGTCGTAAGCGGTCGCAAGTGTCTGAACCCGAGTACCCACTTCCGCCTGCGCCTTCCTGGACGCTGCGCAAAATTTCCGGAGATAGAACATAATTCATCTGCACCCTTAGCATTTCCTCGCGCTTTTCAAGCTGTCTCGCTTCAACCACAACGGGTCCTAATTAAGTATTGCATCTCAAAAATGGAGCCAGAAAAATTGACGTTTATATGCTGGGTGGTTTCACTTGAAATCGAACACGCTTGTCGGAGTGGGTCTTTCGATTTTTTTAATATATTTAATTACTGTAAAACCACTTTCCAAACTTGAAAAAAAAAAAAAAATCGCTCCACAAAAAATATTAAGTGGAGGAGGGTGAAAATCAGTTTTTTTTACACCTTGTTTTTTACTACTGGCTTTACACACCGAATAATGGAACATCCGCTGCACCGCTAACGATCGGACTAAGGAATGTCAGTTGCCATCATTACAAAATTAAGAAAATACAATATGTACCCAAGCACGAGTGTTCTCAATCAAATTAAATTGATCCGCTTGATCTTAACAGAGAAATAAGCGGTACAGTCTTTGCAGCGTAGACGACCTGCGGGAACTGCGTTTGGCCGTTCCGAGAACGTGGGTGCGATTTCGATCACTTCTAGAGAAGATACAACAGAAAAGGGGGAAATCGCAATAAGCCAGTCGAAAGTTAGTATGATCGGCAGCAATAATAAATAAAAATTAAACGAAATAAGAATTTTTTTTTCGATAAAGTGGGTTCAAAATATCAGTAAATCTCATTTTCAACGATATTTCAGATTTTATATAAACTAAACCTATGCCCGTCGATAGCCCATGTATAGGACTACACCCGCATAGTATTTGGTTAGCGACAAATATAACTCATGAGATACAAGGCTCTGAATATGCAACCGGATCGTCAAAGAGACGATGTTTGGCATTTTCACCTCAGTAAAAAAAAGAAAGATATTAAAGTATTTTTTACTCAAATATAGTCAGTATAGTACACAAGAACACAAAAAGTTACTGTGAGTTGTGTATGCTTTCCGTATTCATACCAGATTACAGAACTGGGTAGAAAAATCACGGAGTAAAAAGCAGATTTTCACCCTGCTCCACTTAATATTTTTTGTTAAGCGATTTTTTTTTTAATTTTGAGAAGTGGTTATGTTTTTAACAGAATAGGGCAATTACATATATATAAAAAAAATCGAAAGACCCACCCCAACAAGCGTGTTCAATTTCAAATGAAACGACTCTGCTAGCTTCATGCACTCGTCGAAGGGCACATTTTACAAATCGATTTTTGTTTTTATTTCCTAACATTTTGGGGTTTATACCCAGTGGCGCCACTAGGGTCAGCGGCACCCGTGGTGGTGGGCCGCCGCGACGCCCACCCCGCCCTCGTGGCCTGCTGCCCGTGGCCAGCTGCACCCCCATGAGCGCTGGATCCCCCCCCCCCCCCCCCCCCCCCTTCCCTCTTGTGACGCCACTGTTTATATCTTCTCCCATGTACGCTCAAAGCGAAGTGAGAACGAGCTCACCTTTTATTCCTTTTATCGCAGATTCCGGACTTTCCCCAGCATCTCGCAAAAAGACGTTTTAAGTGAAACCGGAAGTAATTCTCTACGCCATTCTTGTGCAAACTACTCTAAAAAAATGACTGTCCGTAAAGCTCGTGTTATTGTAATGAAGGGTTGGCGATTCAGCAATGAAACTCGGGTAGGAGTTCAGTGCTTCTCTATACATATTCGCCGCGCAGTCACGTGGTTTTGCCAGCGATGGACAACCTGCCGGAGGCCATGGTTATAGAACTCCGTTTTGGATGATCAGGAATTGCTCCTCTTCAGCAACCCTTTGGTCGTCGTCCTTGAAAAGCTTACCACGCAATGGTGTCTTCGTGCGAGGCGGTCAGCTTACTGTGGCAACCCGAAGAGAAGAGGAAAGCGCGTGTACAGCGGTTGGTGCACCATCTCCCCTGGCATTGACTGCATTGGCACAGAAAGCTGACCAATAGGGGGGATGACGCAAAATTTCGAAATTTGAAGGGCCGCGTGTGACAACGTCGGCTGTGCGGAGTGAGCCGGGGCATTATCGTGAACAAGACGGACTCCTTTCGTGAGCTTCCTCTTGCGCTTCGCCTTGATAGCTTCTCGCCGCTTTGTCTGAAGCTCAAGATAATAATTTCCTGTAATCGTTTGACCTTTGTGAGCACAATCGGTTATATCAAAGTCATAATCTGTTATACCAAAATACCAAAGGACAAGTACATAACGTTTTCAACCAGAACTAGCAGACGATTTACACTCCAAAATGATAACTGAACGCCACTCTCAAGTCGACACTTACAAATGTCCTTCCTTTCCAGGCACATTGTTGATTGTGACATATGTTTCTTTATTTCTAGACCAACTATCATCATTTGTATAACTTGCTAAATGTTCCCGCTATCACTGTTGCTGCTTTGCTGGAACTGATGTTTTTGTTTCCCATTTTGTACATACAGCTTTTTTATTTAATGTTCCCAACGTGATACTGACGAATGTTTGTTTGTTTAGTATTTGTGTTCCATGCCCTGCAAGTGGGACCACACTCATATAGACCATTTGCTATATTCCCAAGCGCCCGGCCCGCACTCGAGGAATCATGGGAACGGTGTTCCTTCAGCTCCCTAGTGACCGCTAATTTTCGACCAACTCCATGGTTACACAGTTCTTAAGCGTAATTCGGAGTCATCCTGAACAAGCGCCTGACATACCCCAAGGACCTGTGATATCACTTTTAAAATTGCTCGTCAATGTTAGCATTTTTGATACTCAACCTGGCCTGAGCTGCAGAAATCTCTTACAATATTATCACTCTCGTGATTGTTGTTTGAGCAGGAATTGCTTAAAAAGCCGATTATTCACAACAACAAAAAGCAGGATTTAGCTCGGAGTCCGCGGGGCTGTTTATAGCATTTTTAGCGTTTCTAACTTAATATCAGCATGATAATAATGTAAGAGATTTCTGCAGCCCACCCAGATTGAAGGGTGGGCAGCGTGCACGGTATAAAGAACGCTAACATTGAGGAGAAATTTTAAAAGCGATATGACGGGTCATTGGGGTATATGAGGCGCTTGTTCAGGGTGACTCTGAATTACGCTCGAAAGCTGTGTAACCAAGGATAGGGTTGAAATTACCGATGACTGAGGAGCTGAACGAACACTGTTCCCATGATTCTTTTAGCGCGGGCCGGGGCACTGGGGTCTATTGAAGTTCCTTTGTTGGAGTGCTTTTGCATGCCACTTCTCTTACATTCTTTGTAAGAACTAATAGTGTCGTTAAATAAATTAAATAATAATAAGTAAAGAGAACACCGCGACAGTCCCAGTTCAGGCTCAGCACGACCTTTCCCGACGACGGCACAATCCTGGCCTTTTTTGGCGCTGGTGAGTTCACGCGTGTTGCCACTGTTTGCTTTGTCATTTTGCATCTGGATCATAGTGATATGAGTGTTAGGTTGTTCCACTGTATTGGTCCCCCCTTTTTAAAATTTTTAAATCCGATAATACGAACTTTATGAACACCCCTTGTAAGTCCTGCCCCTTCATGCTTCTTATGGAAAATAATTCTTGTTCCTGGGTTAGGACAGCCCCTTTCTAATAGTCGCATCTAAAATAACAAATAAACAGGATTAGCACGTCAAGAAGGTCATTCAGTCGTCAAGCCTCCCGAGCGAGCTTCCTCCGATAACGATTCAGTGTCTGGTGAGCCTCCAGCGTGCACGCGCAGTCGAAGTGCAATTGAAGACAACGAGCTCGCGCTGGGGGTCCGGGCACCGCAAAGACGCGTCCTGCCGTTCTCACCCTCAAAACGACTTCTTAGAAAAAGTTCCTGCAATTTATTCAGTAGCAAGAAAAAAAAAAAAAAAAAAAAGAGCCCGTGGAAGCAAAATTAAAACAATAAGCCACGGATATCGCGGGGAAGTATAGTCAATGACTGATGCGCAGCAACCTGCTACTTTGACACCACAGCAAGACGGCGATGACTAGAGAGATAGCCAGTCCCACCGGAGGACGGCACAGTTCACTGGAGCCAGACGAGAACGCCTGTTGGCAGAACACGAAGAGGAAGTCGATGACCGAGGTGTTGTACGCCGACGTGGCCTCCGGTCTGCAGCCGGACTTGCTGAGGGCGCGTGACAGGCACTTGGTGTGGCGCAGCATGCTCAGGCAGTCCTGCTGCTCCGCCTGGAACCGAAAGATCCGCTTCCACGTCGTCGCCGGTTCGAAGTTGGCTGCCCTGCAGCCACCGGCGTTGTTGGCCACCTTCAGGATGCAGTGTCCGTCGTAGAAGAGATCTGCCAATCAGGTCACCGTATTAAGGCTGGCACGCACTTGCGATTGCTTACTACCGTGTGCCTATCAGCCTTTTAAAATCTCTTGCGACGAAAAAACACACTGGAGCCATCTATCGGATAGCCGTGGAACGCTTGACGTTTTCGTATATTTTCTATATTTTTCGCCGATCAATCTTTTTTTCTTGGCTTGAAAAGCTTCTTGACAATTTTATAAACGACAGTTTCTCATAGATAGAACGTACATTTCAGTTCGCAAATACCGCAAAACCTTCGCTCTAGTGAAATGCAGCTTCAGGGTCACCTCACAGAGGGCGTGAGCGTGCCAGTGCATTCTCTCGTCGTAAGAGATTGTAATAACACGGTCATATGCAAATGAAAGTATGCGAACGGCTGTTTGGCCCTCATTCGTAGTTCATTGCACAGAGCGTTAATTTTATATTTGCAATGGGTGAAACAAAGCCTAATGGATCGATCTCGCTACTCGTCCCACGCAAGCGTGACTCCGCCAGAACTGTATTCTACAGAGGGCAGGCGGCAGTGCACAAACCAGCTCCTGCCCTGCTCGCGGAGACTCGCAGCAGAGTTGTCCCGCGCGCAGAAAGCCTACAGTTCTCACAATGCATGGCGACCGCGGCGACCTAACGAAACTGGCTGATGAGATCGGTCTGTTGAACTGCGATTATGGCCAAAGTCAATTTCGTGGCAAGTACGACTGCCACACGGAAGTAAGGACGGTGAGATTATTTTGTCACAATTCCAAAACATAGTTTTGAGCCATAGCGATACGTATTTTCCCCCTTCATTTTGCCGCTCTTGTTTTAAATTTTACTCGCTATAATTCTGTCTTTCCAAAGAGAGCAAGTTTTGCGAACATCAATATATTTATTTTTAAGTTCAAGACGAAAATCGTGGGATGGAAGCTTGGTATGGTAATTACGTGGAATCTAACCTTACAAAAGTAACTAATTACCAGTGGACATCTCAGAGGAAGAGCGGGAAAGGCGGGATGGATGGCGGGGCTCTAGCGGCGCCATGTACCTACCCTGCAATGTCTTCCTGTCAGCACCACAGAGCAGCTGGAAGGAAGAGACCATGGCCTTGAGGAGCCTCTCGAAGTACGCTCTGCGGACTCCGCCTCGGTCGTCGCAGTTGAGGTAGTGGTACGCGTAGCACTCCAGCAGTTCGCCGAACCCACTGCACGCGGAAGGTGTGGTGGGGTGGTAAAGAAAGGACAAGATTACGGACGATATCTCACGCAGACATGTCACTCTTTCACCGCATGGCTGTTTAGGAAGCGGGCTTTTTGGCTTGGCTCGGACAACTAAGATATTTTTCAAAAGTCCATCAAGCAACATTGGCGGTCGCCATTGCTTGGCGACTAGGCTAGGCGGCGTAAGCTGCCGCCTGATATCCATCCATCCACTGCACACGAAGTGCGTGAGTGGACCCAAGTCCTCGCCGAACGCTGACGAAGCCATCGTGCCCAGTACATGCTCAGAGTACATGAACAAGTAATGGCAGACAGGAGTTGTCGCGGACTTTTGAAAGGCGTCCCTATAAATTGATTATACATATTGACAAGAAGAATTCACGTGTAATTCTGATAATTCTGGGGTCATGCCTTATTAGTCCGATAAAAATGAAATTTCTTTCGAACGTCACTGTCCTTCAAGAAGTAACGCTGCGCAATGGCAACACACGCCGTTTGACCTACTACTTTCGCGTAGCCTTTGCCGTCCTAAAGTTCTTGGATAAAACTTACACTTCGCTTGAAGTTTGGCGTGCATAAGGCACCCGTTGAATTGAAATAAGCGGTGTTATGAAATCGAAAACTGTCTTACTGCTTTAACTCACAAAAGAAACAGGCAAAAAGTTCGAGCACGATCTCAACAGTCTCTCTATCCGGTTTGTGGCGCAGTGCAAACCGCGTCGTTCCCCTAGTTCGAACATCATGGCAAGACACACGCAAGCCGGTAAAAGTTAAACAAGATGGATTTTCCTGTCTATACAAGTCGCACCGTTGTTTAAGTCGCACCCCTTTATGAACGAGCGTTTTCACCAAAGCAAGCTTGGTATATAAGTAGCACTTAAATATCTGTAGGGTCGGAGCGGCAAAACAGCATTGACAAGCCTGCAAATATGTATTGTGATCGCGACATGCGCACAAGCGGGAGGCCGTTCCAACATTCTCGTCCACGAATCGAACGACAAATATAACCTCCGCGGAAAATGATCAAAGTTAAGGTTCGCACTCGAAGGAAAAAGAACCGCATATAAGTCGCACCGGTTTGTAAAACATACCAACAAAAAAAAATTGTTAAAATGTGGCAGTTACAACTCTGAGACTTGAGTCTGAAGTGGACAGCTCGACGGTTACTAAACAGCTTCACATTGTTGACGACTTTCGTCGTTATTCTTGTGCACCGCATCTCCCGGTCCCGTGTTTACCTTGACCCAAGGCGTTTTGGTAAGGACTTCTCGCCACAGCACCGAGGCCAGTAAACGAAACACAACTAAAAGCTGCATTCCAGAACCGACAAACGGCTTCTACTTGAAAGGGGGGTGAGGGCGTGCCTTCTCCGTTGCGTCCCAAACAAATAGATGGACGTCACGCACGCTCGGGACGCGAAAACCGAAACCACGCAGTGTAAACGAGGCTGCGTCTGCTTTCTGTCCGCCATCGCAAACGAGACCGGCGAGGAGACGGCGCTTGGCACGTGTCAAACGCTCACGGAGGCGTCTTGGTCTTGGTGGTGAAACAATAGAGAGCTCTAGAATACGAAGCCCCCACGCTCTGGGTTCCCCGAACTGTTTGAGGCGTCGCTCCGCGCATGCGCAGGACTTGTGAGCATGCGCAGTGCGACGCAATAAAAGTTATTAGGCCGCGTGTATGGAACCCACCTGCGTGGAAATCGTGAAATCAATTGAGTGATTTCCCGTGCTAAAGGGACAGCGTTGATCACATCCACACTCCCCCTCCCCCTTTTTTTGTTACACTGCCATCTTTGTGTTACCTCTAAAATGTTGTGTTTGTTTATATTACAACGTTAAAGGAGCCATGAAACGATGTTTCTGCTTTCGCTAGATACTACTTAGAATCACTCCCTAACGTTAATAACTGATTAAACTTCTAGTTTTCTTCTTTCTAGGCAATGGCAGTCGCCAAAAAAAATTTGACAAATGCGAACATCGTTCATCCCCTCAACTCGGAGTGGACTGGGAGCCAGAACAAGCAACGTGGACTGGTGCCTATCCTATGCCGCCAACGTTAACCAGACCGACGCGCTGGGGTTGTCAAAATAAATAAAAAAAAGAAAAACACGCGCTGAGCTCCAGACATTGTCAGAGTTCGGCTATTCTCATCACCGCAGTGGTTGGAGACGAGCCACCACCCGAGGTCCGCCGAGGCA
Organism: Ixodes scapularis; assembly: GCF_016920785.2. Lineage (NCBI taxonomy): Eukaryota > Metazoa > Arthropoda > Arachnida > Ixodida > Ixodidae > Ixodes > Ixodes scapularis. Next base: position 20,158,708 of record NW_024609857.1, on the reverse strand, counting down.
TTGGTTGTTACAAGCCGAAGTCGAGGGATCACGCAGTTTTCGTGTCCAATCCTTGAGCCGCGCTCGGCTGTCGTCAAATGGAGTGGTTTCGATCCCACAACCACGTCAACAAGCTTTGCGAAGGCAAGACTGAAAGAAATAGTTCAATTTTATCCTCGTGATTTCACCGCGACAAAGAGGTTTCTGAATCAGTGGCGATTTGTGAAAGTATGGTTAGGCCGGGCCATACTCGTTTTCACCTAACGAAAAAATTAAGTTTTGCGCGTTGTTCATACGCCACGCGAAGTAGTTCTTACCAGATTTGGAGGTTCGGAGGAAGAAGCGATGCTTTCGACGTTTAAAGCGTGCGAGTCTTCATAAGATAACATATACATAATCTAAAATGTGCCTACATATATCATCATTCTCTACGTAATGGGGGAAATTACACGCTAAAAAAAGGGGGTGTAGCCCTTATACCCCTTGTCACATATACGACACCCCTAAACTTCAGTTGGGCGTACCGCGCACTGACGTTCAACCGACGCTACCAACTTTCACGAGTGGCTTGATAGCTGAGTTGTACAACTTATTAAAATAGTTTACGTAAATGTAACTGACTGTAAAAAAAAATAAATATCGGGGTTTTCTTGGCCCTACTGCAAAACCTCAGTTAGCTGTTTAATATCTCATATCTCACCGTCATCAAGCCTCTCGTAGAAGTTAGGGCCGTCAGCTTGATGTCAGTGCCCTGTACGGCGAACTGAAGTTTTGGGGTGTCGTATATGTGACAAGCGGTGTGTAAGGGCTACACCCTTTTTCTTAGAGTGTAGTAGTGCTTCGGCGAGGATCCGGACTTTGTTTTAATACTGTTCTTGAGGTGAAAACGAAAAAAATACGAGTACC